>NW_021604665.1:993634-994405 GCF_004785775.1 Grammomys surdaster | reverse complement strand
CCATCCCCACACCTGTGCCAGGGCCTCCATCCCCACACCTGTGCCAGAGCCTCCATCCCCACACCTGTGCCAGAGCCTCTGTCCCATATCTGTGTTAGAGCCTCCATCAAATTCTCTGATGTCAGCAATTTGGAAGCCCCAGCCTCAGCCTCAGCCTCAGCCTCAGCCTCAGCCTCAGCCTCAGCCTCAGCCTCAGTCCTAACATCCCAACCCAAGCCTTCAGTCACCCAAATGAAGCTAAAGCCACAACACAGACTCTCCACTTCCTATCGCAGCTCAGTGACATAATTTTCTTCTCTACTTCCACAAGCTTGACCATTCTGGGTACTTCACATGAGCCAGATTGAAGTGTTTTCCTTCTGTGTCTGTCTAGAGCTGGTCTCATGGCTCGTGCTGTGGGTGTGACTCGTATGCCAGCATCCCTATTTCACCTTGGTCCTCATGGTGGCTCAGTCTGGGTCCTCTGCCCAGCCCTAGTGCTCAGACAAGGAATGCAGCTTCTGGGTTGGGCCAGGAGAAGGATCTAGGTCTATTCTAGATTTAGAGACTCTCCTTCCAAGGGCTCATGGGTGGAGAAGCAGAAAAGGATTAGGCCTCAGGCCCAGCTTAGACCCCATCTGCTCTGTGGTAGAACATGCTGTGTCAGAGACTGAGACCTGGAATCATGATGAAGGTGAGAGTCTAGGAAGAGAACGAGGCTGCTGATACCAAGGGAGCTGAGGACAGGTCAGGAGGAGACTGGCCATGGTCAGGGTGTAGGGTGCTCGTGCT
>NW_021604665.1:950986-993624 GCF_004785775.1 Grammomys surdaster | reverse complement strand
AGGGTGCTCGTGCTATGGTTTTTCCCTTTCATGGAATGACATAGCTGGGACTG
Source organism: Grammomys surdaster (assembly GCF_004785775.1). Classification (NCBI taxonomy): domain Eukaryota; kingdom Metazoa; phylum Chordata; class Mammalia; order Rodentia; family Muridae; genus Grammomys; species Grammomys surdaster. Next base: position 993,571 of record NW_021604665.1, on the reverse strand, counting down.
TGCCCAGCTGGCTCCTGTCACTGATGTCATAGTGATAACGGTGACCAGTATCCAGGGAAAGAGGGATAAGATAAGAGAGGAGTGGAAAGCAGTGACAGGACAGGTCAGCTCTTCCTGGAGACACTGGGAATGCCTGTGGGTCCCCAGCTTCCACACTGCTCTGGGCTGCCAAGGCCACCACCATTTAATCCCATGCAGACATGACAGCCTAGGCTTAGCCCAGAGAATGGCTGGACACCAGGGCCCAGAAGGAACTTGGGCCATTCATCCAGGATGAAGGTGACTTTGGTGAGCTGTTGCTGTCCCTCAGGCCATCAGGTTCAAGCTCAGGTGAAGCAGTCACAAGGCCCTTGTCAGGGGGGTTGATACAGGTGGACACAAGGTCCTCTGCTGGGGGACATCGGCAAGCCAAATATCAGCACCAAAAGTACAATCCTGATTTAATTCCCACAACTGATAGCCTCATGCCTGGTCACAGGTCTGCCTTAGCTAGTTTACCCATGAGGAAATGGAGGTGAAGAGAAGTAATGGAGCCCAAGGCTGCACAGCTCACGGCTTCCCTGGAATCTGAATTTAAGCCAGGCCCAGACTCATCAGTGTCTGGGGCTGTCCTCGCTCAATCCTAACATCCCACGAATGATTCCACAATGTTATCCAAAAGTTCTGGAACCTTCTAAAGTGTCAAGCTTTGGTCCTCAGTCCCCAAGACCCCACTCTCTAATCACCTTGAGATTGAGGGTCATTCACGTACTGTGTCCTGTCTTGCTCTGTTCATGGGGCCCTCCTGGACATTGTCTCGGCCGAGAAGAGGATACTTGTGGGGCAGAGGAAATAGCTGTTTTAGAGGTTTTATGCATTGTCCCTTGAAGCAGAGTTCTGTTGCTTGTGCTGGACAGAGGGCAGACTGGGAGCCATGAGCCCTTACCTGCCGTGTCCTTCTTATTCTCCTAGGCAAGCATGAGCTCCAACCTAGCCTCTGCCAGAGTCCAGCCTGGCATACTCTTGATGTCCTGGCAGGATCCAAGGGCTAGTGTGGGCTGCAGGGTTGGGATTGCTGGTCTCATTCCTATTCACAGTGTGTGCTGCGGTTCGTTCATCTGGACCTGGCCTTGCTCCTTCTGGCCAGGGTACCCTTAAGGCTGTCACTTCGAGTCTCTGTGTCGTCTCTTTCCATCTGTGAACCTGGGGGCTCGTCTCACAGAGTGACATTAACAAAATGATCCAATGAACTGAAAGTGTTTACAGTCACGCTGTTAAATAGTCTCCATAAGCCACACGTGACTATTTGAACAGACCGCAATTAAGTATGCTGAAAATTCAGTTCTTTGGCCTAGGTTTCTAGTGTGTGGTGGCTGCATGTGGCTCATGGTTAGCATATGACTTCCCTGGTACAGGAGGTCACCTAGACAGCTAGTGGGGCATTCAGAGCTTAGCATTATTAGAGAAACTTGGGAAGGCCTCCGTAGCAGGCCACCTTCCTGGCCCCCAGGACCGGCCATGTGATTTCCACCAGAAGGAATCCCCCATGTGGCTGGTCCTGGCAGGAGCTTACTGGAAAGTAACCAGGGGAAGGGAGGGGCAGCATGGGGAGGCTCTGTTATGCCACAGTGACACCAAGTCAAAATGTGCTCACTGGACACACAGTTGCCTTCTTTGTCCTCAGGAGGGAGACTCGAACTCGGGGTGTTATCAAGTAAGCGAAGGAGGAGGCATTCAGCAGAAGAGGATTTGAGAGAGCTAAGAGGCATGGCATAGTCTGGGAGGGTTGGAAGAACTGTCTTCTAGGAGCCCAGCTGCCACCTCTCCTGATCCTGGACACTTGCGTCCTTTGTAGAAAAATTTAAGTATCATAACATCACTGAAGAGGACTTTCTGCCTAGCCAAGGGAGACTCACCTGCAGTTTGCATCTGAACCAAGAGAGATAGCTCAGGGAGTGTCTGCCATGCAGAGATAAGGCTTTCTCTGCTCCCTGTGGGATGATATGTCACCTGCATACTTCGTGGATGTAGGGGAGATCCAGGCAGCAGATGGAGGAGCATAGCAAGCCCCCTGGGGGTGGGGTTCTCCTGATACCAAAGCCTCCAGGGACAGCATGACCTGGGCATTAACTGTGAACAGTGCCAACTTCAGCTGCTCACTGCATGGTACCGTATGTCCCTCCCAACACTGGGAATACCACATGTGTCCCAATCCACACGAACCTCATAGCTACTCTCCCATCATAAGAGAGGGCCGGTTGTTATCCTGCCACAGGAGGAAACTGAGGCACTGAATGACTGAGTGGCAAGCTTGAGGTAGCCCAGTCACCTACCTTGGCAGGCCACATTCTGCTCATCTCCCGTATACCTGTTTCTCAGCCCTCTACTGTGTTGTGTGCATGTATGGTATTTAGATGGTGGGGTTGGTATGTTGCCATCACAATGACTTACAAGTTGCACACACCTTATTCCTGCAAGACCTTCATTGTTTACAACATCATTTCCTGGCCAAGCTTTGAAGCTCCATGTGAAGTGTCACTGGGCCCCTCTTGTAAATGGGCACAACCACTGAGGCTCTGGTGGGCTTCTGTGCCCACCAGAGGGTTGTGGCGCTGCAGGGAGCTGTTCTCTGGGCAGGTGAGGATGGTGGCCACACCCTGCTCTAACTCTCAAGAATTCCAGTTGGGCCTTTGTTCTGAGCTGACAGTAGAAAATAGCCTGGGTGTGGGAAGAGCTTCCTCCCAGCCCTGATAATGCTGCTTCTTGGCTGTATGATTTTGACATGCAGCCTATCTCTGAGGCTCAATGTCCCCACACACACCCCAACGGGGAAGGCACCAATAATAGATTTCTTAGACCCACAGTGCAAGTACATTGCCTGGAAAATCCTAGATGGCCAGTCTTCCACTGGGGAACATCTGGATCCCTGAGCAGCTGCTCTGAGACTGTACGGATCTTAGCAGCAGGGGTTGCAGACATAACATAAAAGCCAGCGTCCTGTTCTAGGCTCTAAGTGCTTTAGGTGGGGATGAGGATGAATCAGGGTCTCACTCTGTGTAGCCCTAGCTGTCGTGGAACTCAGCTCCACCTGCCTCCGTCTCCGAGTGCTGGGATCGAAGGTCTCATGCACCGGGCTAGACTCTATGTTCCATTCCTGAGGTCTTGCTAGCTCTGAGATCCACCATCTTTGAAGCCCTGTCCATACAATATATTGGAATTATCTGGGGAGAAGGAGCTGTCTGAAAGCACTTGAGATTTGTAACTTCTGAACAGGGAGAACCACAGGGGACCAAGCCATTGTATGACACTGAATTTCCTGGGATGGGTCTCTAAGTCAATCAGTCATATTTGAGCAGCATCTCAGTAGAGAGCCCCGATCTTGTCCTCTCCTGCGGCCCCTGTTCTCATACATCCTATGTTCCAGGACCTGCAAACTTGCCCACAAAGCCCTGTCTACACCCAGCCCTGCTGTCTAGACCCCTAGCTGCTGCACCCAGCCTCTGTCTTCCTCCTGGCTACTGGCTGACGGAACATCCCCTCCTGCTTCATCCCCCTGCATCATCTTCAGGATGCATCATCCTGCCCTAGGCCTTGCCTCTGCCTCTGGATATACACTTCCTTTCATGCCCCACAGGAGGGACTTCACCTACTGCCCTACTTCCACCCTTCTACAGCTACCCAGGATTCACCTGGCCATCAGACCCTGAGTTCAAATCTTCTGGAAATAGTTCTGTCCCTGCCAGGTGTTCCAGTTCATCAACATCTCTTCCTGGGAGCAGTATGGCAGCCCTGGCTTGGGGCTATACTCTTTCCAAATGTAACTTGTATCCTTCCTCTTGTGTCCACAACTTCACACTGGTTCTCTTCCATCTCAGTGTAGATGGTGAAATCTTCAAAATAGCCAACAAGACTCACTATAATCTCTGTCCTCTTCTGTTCCCACCCACCTCCCGCTCCCCCTTTGCTGATCCCCGTCCTTCTCTGCTGCTCTCCTCTCTGCTCTCAAACATGCTGGGTATTCCTCTGCCTCAGGCCGTTTGCACTTGCCAACTTCTCTACTGCAGCAGGGAAAGCCTGCTGCACCCCAAAAACTCAGCCGGCTACACCGCCTCAAGTCTCTGCTCAAGTATCACCTTAAGGAGGATTTTCCTGACCACCCTGCTGGAAACTGCTCCCATCTGTCTCCCCACTTCCTGTTCCCGCCCATGTTTTGTTTTCCCACATAGCGCTTTTGACCACCTGACATAATATTGGGAATTTGCCAGAAATCCCAACATGACTGGGAAAAGTCAGAATGCTTGCTGTGGAAGGCCTTCTATGGGAGGGCTTGAGCCTAAAGCTTCTCCAACACATTCAAGAGTCTGTGCCCTCCATGCCTTGTCCCACTGAGCCAGTGAAAAGGGATGGTTCCAGTTCAGCTCTCCTCATATGGCAGGCATTATCCTAAGTACTCTGTACATATTGCCTCACATAGTGCTCATAAGAACCCAGGAGGTGACCACTCTCACGATCTTCTTTTATAAATATAGAAAGTGAGGCACAGGTTCAGTGACTTGCTCAAGATCACACGGCCAATAAATCAAGAGCCTGTATCCATGAATCACATGGCCAGAACCTATGTCCACTATACCTACTTCTCACTGGACCTGCTCACTCCTTCATTTGTTAAATATGTGTCTACTTATGGTAAATATAAATTTTGAAGATGAACACAAAAATAGATGACTTAAAAAAATGGTGCCCTTCATCAAGGAGTTCACAGTTCAGTAAGAAATACTGAACGAGTCAAGATACAGATGGGAGAATGTTCCTATTCAGTAAACATGTGCTGACACCTGCACTGTGTCAGCTCTGGACTCCAGAGACGAAGCATGGCCGCTCACTGTGACGATATAGGGGAGAGGTGAATTATTGCTTAGAGAGCAACTGACAGCAGAAACAGAATCTGACACAGAGGAACGTAGGGCATTGTGGGAACACAGAAGAGGAGGTCTCTGCTTGGGGATTGGTTGAATGAACAGATGGCTGAGTGGTAGCATAGCTGCCTAGGAGTGTGGGTAGATGGTTGTATAGGTGAATGGAAGGATGGAAAGATAGATAGGTGTGTGGGTGGTGGGGATGGGTGGATAGAAGAATGGTTAGATAGATAATGGAGAGGTGGATAGAAAGGTAGGTGAGTGGAGAGATATAGGGATATTTTATTATATAGGTAGAAAAAGATTTGGAAAGGATGGATATATGGATGGATGGATGGATGGATGGATGGACAGATAGATAAAAATGTGAATGAATGGGTGAGAAAGTTGTTGGATGGATGAATAAGCATGAAGGCAAATGAATAGATAGATCTATAGGTATGTGGCTGCATGTATATGTAAATATTTGAAATATGGACAAGTAAGATTTGAATGGCTGGCTGGATGCATGGATGGGTGGATGGATGGAGTGCCGTTTGGAAGGATAGTTAGTTGACTGAATGAATGAGTAAAAAGCTGAGCTCATTGCTAGGAAGTTGGACACTTTCCCAGTGAGATCACCCGACCAGCTGAAAGAAAGGGTTGCAAATCCACATATTCATTCACTCAACAAATACCAGTAAGCACCTATTTGTGTGTCCGGTACTGTGTTAGGCTCTGGGATTAGGTGTGGCACTTGCCTTTATAGAGCTGGCATTCCAGAGGGAAGTCAGACAACAAATAGTCAGATGGAGAGAGACCCATTGTCAAAGAGTAATGAATGCTAGGGCAGAAAACTAAAGCGGGGCGGGGGGGGGGGAGGTAGAGACGCTGCTATTGGGGGTAGGTGGAAGAGGCCTTTCTGAGAGGGTGAGGTGTGAGTAGAAGGTGAATCAGAGCATTCAATAGCCCAGAGGCCAGTATGGCCCCACCAAGTGAACAGTGAGGAAAGGGGTGAGAAGGTCATGGTAGGAGTGTTGGGGGCACGGGGGCATTAGGAGACTCGTGTGAGGGGTCTGCTTGGCAGAGGCACACCCGGGCGATGAATAGCACCTCTTGGGCCAGAAGGCTTTCAAGGGCAGTTGTGTCTGGTGGTCCAGGAAGCCAGTGGAGACCACTGAATCTGGGCTGGTTTGCCTAGAGAGGCCCCCCTCCCTGCTCCCCTGGAAAGGTTCCCAGCTGGGAGGCCAGCAGCATTTTAATTACAGCTCCCAGTTCTCAATGGTTTGCAGCCCAACCGTGAAACAGGCCCTGGGCAACATGTGGGACTTTGGTGATTTATTCCCTCACCATGTCTATATTTAGTGGCCCTGGGTGCTGTTGGCCAAGTTTTCAGGGAGCAAGAGAAAGTGGAATGGAGTGGGGGTTAAGTCTGGGATTTTAAGTGCATATTTCCATTTTTCAGTTGTCCTCCAGGATAAGATTCCCCAGCCTGCCCAGAGTTACTGGTATCCAGTGACATAGGGCACAACTGTCCAGTGCCTTGATTATCTTCTCTCTGAGAGTGCATGCTTTCTGCCAAATGGTGGCCTTGGAGGCCACCACAGATCAAGTGTATCTACAGGCATGGATCCTACTCTGTCTGAGGCTGTACTCCACCCCTACTCCCAGCCCCATCAACCCAAAGCCCAGGACTCTACAGAACTCCTCAGACTTCACACACCCATAAACCACCTGGGGAATGGAAACACCCTCTGACTCCATGACAGGTTTGGGCAGGGCTCCATCCTCTGTATCTCCAGCAACCTCCCCAGGTACTCATGCAGCTGAGTGCTGTGGCTGGAATATGCATCCCAAAAGTTTGGGTGCTGGAAACTTAGTCCCAAAACCAAATGGAGATCTGGAGGCAAGGCCTTTGGAAGGTGATTAGGGATAGATAAAGTCTTGATGCCAGCTCTCAGGGTGGCACCAGTGGCTTTATAAGAAGAGGAGGAGAGACCTGAGCTCCCACACTGTTCTGCCTCCCATGTGACAACCCCTGCCATGTTGTGACATGGCACAAGGTCCTTCTAGATGTGAGTGCCATGCATTTAGGATTTCAGCCTCCAGAGCTAAGCCGGATAGAAAAGGATGCTTTTCTTTAGAAGTTACCTACTCTCATATTCTGTTATAGCCATGGGAAACAGACTGGGACATTGGCTTTAGGACTACAACTGGGTAGCAAGGATCTTGACCTGTACCATCCAATAGAAATTATAAGCCACATGGCTAACATGTTCTAGTGACCACATCAAAAAGGCCTGGGGATATGGGTCAAGAATAGAGAACACTTGTCTAGCATGCATCAGGCCCTGGGTTTGATCCCTAGCACTGAAGGAAAAAAAATTCTCCTAAATGGAATAATGTATTTTATTTAATCTAATATATTATCAGCATTCAACATCGAGGTCTTATGTTCTGGTTTTCCATAATAATTTTCTGCAATCTAGTGTTTATACTCTTAGCATATTTCAGTTCAGAACATCACATTGCTTTCAGGATGCCCTCCCTACCCCTATATGCTTAAAATCTGACTTAGAACTGAGGAGGGAGATGCAGTTTCACTCTCTGGGTCCCCGAGGCAGCTGTAAATTTCTGCTGAGGACAATCCTGGAGAAACAAGGAGGCCATGCTAGGTCCCTGCATCTTCTTCCCTGCCCAGACAGGCCAGTGGGTCTGTCCACCACCACATTTAGCTGATATAATCCCAAGGTGGCTTTTCTTGCTAGTCCCAAATTTTGTGGTTTAAGAACCAGGTTCAGAGAGGCTAAGCATCCTCAGAGTGACTCTGTCAGGAGGTGGCAGACCTGGGACTTGAATCAAAAATATATTGAAAGCTCTTTCTCCTCTGCAATAAGAGACTCTAAGTCTTTTAGCATGACACTGTTTCAAGGAAACTTGCAGTCCCAGTCACATCTGCAGATCTGTGGGAGTAGCCTGGACCCTGAGGTCAGGGAGCCTCTGGAGTGGCAAAGAAGGCACTGCATCTTTGGTTGGCAGGGCTAGGGCAGCCCAAGTCCTTGGGAGCCCTGGGTTCTGGCTCCTGAAGATCCTGAAGCTTAGAGCAGCACCAAGAATCCAGTGTCCCCTTAGCTGTGGCCATTATCTGTGCCTGAGCTGGGGGGTGTCACCGTATTCAACTGGAAACTTCCATGGGATCAAGACCAGACACTCAACCAGAAGAACCTGAATTCCATCCAATAGAAATCTAATATAATCCCAAAGCTAGAAAAGGGTATCTCAGAGGAGATGTCCAGCCTGGGTGTCCCAGCTACTTGAGGCCAGCCACTGCTAATTCACAGATGCCTTCTGAGCATCTCCCAGGAGAAGGCTTCTTCCAGATGCCTCATGGACCACACACAGCAGAGGGCTCTGCACAGGCAGACTAGCAAGTTCTCTAAAAACCCATGGCAGGGAGGATGCAAACTAGGATGGTGTGAGAGAGCCTGACAGAGGAAGTACCGAAGCAGAGGACCCAGGGGGAAAGCTGCCACAGCAAGACAGTGGCAGATGCAGGGGTCTTCAGTAGGAATGAACATGGCTTCCCAAGAATGCCTGGCACCAACTGTTTACTGAGGGTGTTTGGCAAAGCTGAGAGGAAGCAGATGTCCTGGGCACCAGAGAGTAGGATGAGGATATTTTCTTAAGAGCTAGCCACTTGGCCTCTTAGAATTGTCCCCATCTCTGTGGCAGCGAAGCCCAGCTATGCTCAGATGTATATTGGCTTCCAGAAGGGGATTTGACCCAGTACACGATCTCCCAGCAAGTCCATCCCAGAGTACTGTGGGGTCTCCACATCCTTCCTTTTCTATCCTCGCCATTGCTAAGGCACACACAACTTCTCCCTGATCCTTTGATCTTTGCAGCCTTTGGGCTTCTATCCGGTTACTTCTGCTACTAGTGATGCCCTGGCTTTGCTTCTTTGCTTGCTTCAAAACCCACAAGTCCCTTCTTCCAGGAAGCCTCCCAGGCACATCATTTGCCTGGTGCATACAGAATACAAAGGCTTTTGTGGGGGCCAGAGCTAAGGAAGAAAGATTCACTGACTTGCTTTTCTCCCTTACTATGCAGAGTCTCCTGAGAAGAGAGACCTAGATTGACCAGCCTCATCCCATCAGCACCTGACATAGGTCTTAGCAGAGGGTAGCTCCCAAATGGTCCTGGAAGGGCAGACTGGGGTTCTCTCCCCTGCATGTGTATTAAAAGCACCTGAAGAGCTTTGAATGCTCTCCCACGACTTTCCAGAGCTGAGATCAAGTCAGAACTTAAGAGAGCCTGGGCCAGGCTTCTGGAAATCCAGCACCCATTGACTCTGCAGGGCTGGAAAGCCTAACCTAGGAGGAGAAGCAGGTGCCAGCCATACACCAGGCCCGAGCCATACTTAGCACACCCGTTGCATCAGCAGCTATGCTCAGGGCTGCAGGCCCCACAGGACTTTTGAGGCCGCTTTATTGAGCCATCCACGTGTCACACAATCACCCAATGTCAGTGGACCCTAACAGGTTCAAAGAGATAAACACGCACCATCAAAACAAAGTTAAATCTTCAACATCCAAAAGAAACTTTTTGGTAACCACATAGTTGTAGACCAAAAGGCAAGCAAACTAGCTGGTATCCCAGTAGGGAGGAGGTGTAAGCAGGAGGATCAGGGGTTCAAGGCTAGCCTGGGCTACATGAGACCCTGTCTCAGAAAAAACAAAAAGCCAACAAATGAGCCACCATTGTGCTAGTTAGTCCCTACTCCCCCAGTTGCCTGATAACTATTGATGTATCTTCTGTTTCTGTGGATTTGCCTTTCTAGACGTGGAAGTAGGATCATACTGCGTGTGGTTCAGTGACGGGCTTTGTGCATTATTCTAGGGTGTGTGTAGGGCACATCCATGTTGTAGCATGCTGCTTAGACCTGGAGCATCCCCCAAAGCCCATCTGCTAAAGGCTTAGTTGCCAGCTGTTTGAGGAGTCACTAGGTGTCTGGGAGCATGTCTATGAAGGAGAGAGTGAGGCCTCTACCTATCCAGTCTCTAGCCCTGCCCCCTGCTTCCTGGTTGCCAGGAGGTGAACAGCTTTCCACTGAGCACTTCTACCATGATGCACTGTGACATCAGAGCCCCAAAGCAGTAGGGCCAAGCAAGCATGAAAAGAGTAGGAAACCATGGGTCAAAGGTAGAATCGACGACCTTACGGCTCTGCCACAGTGACAGAAGTCCAAGTAGCAACACTTCTTCCCTTTTCACAGCAGAAGACTATCCCATTATATGGAGAGTTTGTAGTGTCAATGCCAGACAAAATGCAGAGATAAATCCCCAGTTCAGATCTGATTAGGGGAAGTAACTTAAGGATAGGAATGGAATCTGGAGCACATAGGCTCATGCCTTAGAGGCCTCTGATGTTGGAGACAACAAAGGAACATTGGGAACTTTAGGAGACAGAAATCTACATGGCTTGTTTTGAGGTCAGGTCTGATGGCACACTGGGTGCCTGCAGGAGCTCTGACTGTCATGCGGTAGCATTGCCTATGTAAAGCTAGTCTTTAGGTCACAGTGGCTATTTTGTGGTTGGCTGATTAGTGAAAACAGTGCTAAGGACTGATGGGCTCTGGTGGAATATCCCCCATTTTCATGGCTCCTTGACTGTATGTTAGTGGAATATGGCACGATGCCTCCATTTGCAAGAAGTTATCAAAACCTACTTGTCTAGTGAGGCCCTTGGGAGTTGTTCCATTTGAACTTTCATGGCTGTTGCTGCAAAGAACACATGTAGACTTGAGCTTCTGGCCTGACCTCTGTGCTGTCAATGTGCCTAGGCACTGCCACCTTAGAGCTGTTTCCAAAAGTGCATATGTCTCAGGCCAAAAGAGGAAGAGGAACTGGTAGACTTCAGGCTTTAGAGAGGGTACATAGACCAGCCATATCCTAGATCTCTAAGGGCTGCCAGAGCATCAGGTTGGTGGGTGCTGAGAATGCTAACTATCTTACTTTTTTGCATTTTGCCTTGGTCCCCACCTCCTAATTGAAGGGTTGAGGAGAAATCCATTGTTCTACCCACAATCCCTTTGTGATAGTAAGGACTTTTGAGAGTTCAACCCCAGCACTATTAATAGCCTGAGTGAGGTGAGCCATGGCCTAAAGCTGCTAACACCTCATTCTTATAGATTGGTGTGTGTGCACACGTGTATGTGTGTGTGTGTGTGTGTGTGTATGTGTGTGTGAGAGAGAGAGAGAGACAGACAGACAGACAGACAGACAGACACAGAGAGACAGAGACAGAGACAGAGATACACACAAATCACACAAAGAGAGGGGAAGAGAGAGAGCGTGAGAGAGAGAGGTGATGAGTGAGAGAGAACAAGTGTGCTCTACTACCGGAGTTTGAACCTAGAACCTCATGCATGCTGGTCAAGTGCTTTGCCACTGAGAGACCACCCTAGAAATGGATTATTCCACTCTTACAAATATCCTCCAGACTGGTTATAACAATAGGAGTGGAGTCTATTTCCTTCAGAGCTACCACTGCTAGAAGCTGGCCTCTGCCTATCGCCAGTGTGACTGTTGATCTGTGACTACTTCCCAGTCCAGAGTGTAAGTCTCTCACTGCACACCTGGCTGCCCACCTCTAATCCTGGCCCAAGAAATAAATCAGCATGTGGAGCAAAGATGGAGGAGAATGAACAAAAGAGGAGATGAGGCAAAGGTCCACTCACAGATGCCTCAGAGATGGCTGGAAGCACATAAGTTTGTTGACTCCACATCCTTCTATCACAGACAGTCTCACTCAAAGCCATAGTCCATAGTCTCCACTCAGATTGGACCATGGAACAGTCCTGAGGTCACCCTGGTCTATTTATCATCTCAGGAGAGATGGCAGGCAGGATTATGTACTGTGAGCAGCTACTGTCCCCAGGGCTTAGCCACTTCCCTTTGAAAATGGTGCCAAGTGTCCATGAAAGCCCTATGAAGGTATTACAGCAGCCCCAGCTTGCAATGAGAGAACCTGAGGCCTGGCCCAGGCCCATGCAGGAACCTATGCGATGTCACCTGAGCTCACACCATGTCCAAGGGTGTGCAGCATAAGTTCATGTATGTAGGGGAAGATGAACATGTGTGTGTGTGTGTGTGTGTGTGTGTGTGTGTGTGTGTGTGTGTGTGTATGATTATATAATTGTAAAACTATGCAAGTATGGCTAGGCAGTGGTGGTGCATGCTTTTAATCCCAGCACTCCAGAGGTAAAGGTAGAAGGACTGCTATGAATTCAAGGCCATCCTGGTATATAGAGTGAGTTCCAGGACAGCCAAAGTTACACAGAGAACCCTTTCTCAGAGGGGGGGGGGAGAGACACACAGAGAGAGGCAGAGAGACAGCAAGAGAGAAAGAGAGAGAGATAGGGAGGGAGGGGGAGGGAAGGAAAGAAAGTGAGAGAGAACACAAATGTGTCTTGTATGTGATGTACTAGAGGTGTGTGAACATGTGGGTCACATGATTTTGAGGGAGAGTGTGAATATATGTGCAGATGAGACCTGGTGGTAATGAGTGTAAGGGCGTGTAGCCTGTGGAGCTGTGTGAGGTCACTCATAGGAAGGGGTGTTGTGGGTTTGTAAGCATTCATTGCTTTTGGCTCTTTGACCTCAGCAGACCTGTGCCAGGCATATAATACCAAAGGAGCACGAAACTAGGAGGAGACAGTACTGGGGCCATTTATGAAGTGCAAGTTCCTATAAGACCCCAAAGTTAGAGGACAGGTTCCAGACAAGTCCATAACTCAAGGACAGCAGGGAGTCATGATATCCAAGCCTCTGTGAGCCAACTGACAATGATTTCTAGAGGCCTCTAGTCTACACTAGAAAACCTCTCTGGCTGGGTCCCAAACCCCTTTTCCTGGCCATGACTTCTGTGCTCAGTACTGTAACTGTTGTGCTGCAGTGGCCCCAGTCTGTGGAATGTAGCTGTGCCTGCACCCACCTGAGCCAGGTAGGGACACTGGCTTCAAGTGAGTGCACTCTGTATGGCTTAAAGAATGCAACCAAAGAGAAAATACCCCAAGTATTTACAGAAAAAGCTGCTTCCCTCTTTCATCTGAGTTGCCCAGAGGAATACAGCTGCAGTTAAGTGCAAGGCAGCTTTTGGCTCATGATGGATGGGCCCAAGGATGAGGGGAGGGGAGCAGAAGGGGAGGAGTAAGATGAAGAGGAGCTGTAAAGGATGGGGATCAAGAGGAGGAGGAGGAGGAAAAGGAGGAGGAGCAGCAGGGGAGGAGCAATGGGGAGGAGCAGCAGGAGGAAGAGCAGAAGGACAGGAGCAGTAGGGCAGAAGCAGTGGGGAGGAGCAGTGGGAGGAAGAACCGCAGGAGGAGAAGCAGCAGGGGGAGGAGCAGCAGGGGGAGGAGCAGTGGGGAGGAGCAGGAGAAGGAAGAGCAGCAGCAGGAGAAGCAGCAGCAGGAAGAGCAGTGGGTAAAAGAGCAGAGGGGGAGGAGCAGCAGCAGGAGGAGGAGTGATGGAGAAAAGCAAATGGTCCCCACCTCAGGACATTTTGCTACAGCATACTATCACAAAGAATCTAATGACCTGGATCCCTGCCCACCACCTGAGGTACAAATGGACCAGGACTGATGCCTCAGAGAGGACCAGGAAAGGAAGCAGCAATGTCAGCTTACTCAGATTCTCAGCCTTCAGCCCCCAGGGTCCTGACCTTCTCATGAACTTTGAACTTATAGTTTAGGGTGGTGGTGGTAGTTATGGTGGTGGTGGTGGTGGTGGTGGTGGTAGTTGTGGTGGTGGTGGTGTGTGGGTGTTGTATATATGTGTGCTTGATGTATACAAGTATGTGTACAGGTGCACATGTGCCATGGAGCGCTTGTGTGAAGATCAGAAGGTCTTCCACTGTCTTTGAGACAGGGTCTCTTTGCTCTTCCTTGTGACATACACCAGGCTAGTGGCCTGCTAGCTTCTGAGGAGTTTCCTGTTTCTACTTCCTACCTTGCTAAAGGAGCATGCAGACTCAGATGCACATGTGACTATGCCCAGTGGGTTCTAGGACTCCAAACTTGTCCTCCTCTCCTACAGCAAGGGCTTTACCCACTGGCATCTCACCTGCCCCAAGTCCTTTTTAATGTGCAAACCAGTCCTCAGTAACTGAGGCCATGTTGCTTGTGTTCTCAGACCTATCGACTAGGGACTGGGACTGTTACACACACACACACACACACACACACACACACACACACACACACACACCATACCCCTCCTGCACAGATGGAAGGATTTCTGTAGCAGTCAGGGTCCTTTACAGTGTGTTAACACAACTCAAACTGGATCAATGACAGAGTACTCACTGGTTGGAACTGAAGGGTCCTATGGCATTGAATCCCGGCCCAGCCAGATCCTGGGCACAAACACTATTGCCAGGAACCAGCAGCACACATTCTTACTTCTTAGTTCACTTTCCCAAGCTGACAAGTTATCTGTCCGCAGCTGTGGACTTCACTTTCCCTTTTGTTTCTCTCTTGCTCTGGTTAGCTGTGATGGGCTCAAGTCACCAGGCGCTCCTTACCAATGACTGGTGGGAACTGGGAGAGGTGGCTGGTGGGAACTGGGGCGAGTGGGGGTGACTTTGGGAACTAGGATGGATGGGATGGATGACTGGTGGGAACTGGGAGGATAACTGCTGGGAAGTGGGGAGGTGACTGACTGGTGGGAACTGGGGAGATAACTAGTGAGAACTGGAGAGGTCACTGTGGGAACTATGCCAGGTGGGAACAGGAAAAGGGAGGCGGGTGGTGGAGAACTCAAGAAATGGCCATTGGCAGCTGGAATCAGTAACCAGTGGGGTGACTTCCATTTTGGTGACTGAGGAGCCAGTGTCAGCCATATCAGCCTTGCTAGAAAACAAAGTACCAAAAAAAGGAGTGTCCTGACAGGGTAAGCCAGATCTGTGCAGGAGATGAATAGACCCAGGATCCTGGAGGGGGGTACATTCCTGGACTGAGGCACATTCCTGAGGAGGGCTCAGCAGAGGTGATCCATCCCAGGAATCAGGAAGTCCTGATCATGCTGAAAAGCTCAGGTAGCTTCAGTGTGGCTCCAGGCCGGGGCTCATGGACAGAACAGTGCTGCTCAGCGTAGGGAAACAACGTAGACTGAGATGGCCCTCTGGATGCTGTGGAGTATGACCCACACTTTGGTGATGGGTGCCCTGTGGGAGTGGGAGCCAGAGGTCATGTCCAGACTCTCTCCTCTCAGAACCCCTCCTGTCCTCCAGATCCTCTGTGTCACTGCCACTGTGAGGGTTTGGGGCAGGCCCAGCAGTCAGACTTTGATAGTATCTACTTGGCATTATGTATGAGTCAAGGAATTTTCTGGAGCCAAATTTCTCCCCAGAACTTCCCAGACCTGAGCACCCCACCCTGAGGAGTTCTGGGCTCTGGGCAGCACCTGGTACATTGTCTGCACTTCCTGGAGGACTTGTCAGAAAGAGATTGATGTCTCTCCCTCCGGCGGTGCGGAAAATCCTTGCTGCTGCTTTAGACAGATTTGGGGCACTGCTGGGAGACACAGAAGGAACTCAGCTGCAGCCCCACCCACTAGGTGCAGGAAGCCTCCTCTCCCCCTAACCCCCAGCTAGTTGCTAGACACTCCAAGACAGGGAGCTCACTCCAGGGAGCTCACTCACTCTTTCACATGAGCCTCCTACCACCGAGGATGAGTTTGGTAGAGAAGGCAAGCCTCTCAAGGAGCAGTATTCTGCTGCCCAGGAAGACTCCCTCCTACTAGGGTCCAAGTTCTGTCGTTTAGTCACATCTCCCTTCCTGCATACCTGTCCCAGACAATGCAGAGCCTGTGGGGCAGCACTCAAGGGGGCTGGACATTGCTTTCTCTAGGCTGGGCTGGGCTGACCCGTCCTCCAATGTGTTATGCTCCCATTCTCATTTCTTTTGAACAGATAGGACCTCGCTATGTAGCAATTCTTTTAACCCAGCATCCCAAGTGCTAGTGTTACAGGTGAGTGCTACAAGGCTTGGCTGCTCTTCTTCCGTTCTAGAAATCACAAAGGATGGCCATCCTCGCTGTGTGTGCGTTAGGCATCCATCAACACGACCTCAGACCGCTGGCTTTTTAGCAGTTTTTTTTTTTTTTTTTTTAGCAAATCCTGGGTTGTGGCCATCAAAGCACTCGGTCTTTCTCAGTCTCCCATTCTGTGGTTTTGCGACCAATTTTAATATAAAAATTCTTGAGTGTTTGCCTTTCTTCTGGCTGTACTTTCTAATGTGTGAGTCTGTAGAGGGAACAGTATTCTTCCTGGGGCTCCACATGACCCCCACTAGGCATGCCAGGTGATGGGAGCCAGGGTCCAGTTGTACCACAAGATCCTCCTGCTCTGTAGAGGCCCTGAGTCCTGGCCACTGGCTCAACCTGAATGTACTTCCTATGTTCTACACACATAATCTTCTTTAAGCCCAACTTCCAACCTCCTGCCTCAGTGTACAGATTCCCCACCCAGCAGTCCCCATGGCTGGTTCACTCCTGATCACTATGAATGTTGCCACTTCCTTCCTCCCATGGCTGCTGCTTGCATTCGAGCTACATCACCTCTGGTCTGGGCACTGAGGACAGCATCCCTCCAGGCTTCTCTCCTGCCATTCTCACCTGCAGCCTAATCTCTGCTTCATCCAGAATGTGCTCTGGCTGCCTACAGTGCACACAGATGCTTCCTCTGCTTTGAAGAGTCGGCCCTGCTAACTCTTCAGCTCTGTCACCTGAGCTTCTCCCCTCCATCCAGGGGGCCTCCTTCCTGTTCCTTCCAGGGGCTACATCCCATCCATGCAGGCACAGGCAATGCTATTCTACTCAGACCTCCTTAGTCCCTGGCTCCTGTGAGGCTCTTGCCTCCCTTCTCCCAGTGTCCTTTGCTACTCCTGCAGCACACAATGCTCACCAGCTTCTGTGAGCTCCATGGCTACCTTGGGTCTGGAAACCTAAATGCAGAGATGGAAGAGGGTGCACCTCAGAGCAGGCACGACCAGTGTCTGTTGTCAGCAGGCCTCCCGGAGGACCCCCACCCAAGCCCCTGGCCATAACACAGGTGATACAGCAGCACAGACCATGCGTTCTTTGCAAAATGAACAAAAGAATGAAAGAATGCACCTGGGGCCAAGCAGCCCCCCATTCTCCTCGCAAACAGGAGTGAGCACTTTTGCTACACTAGGCCAGTTGTCGTGAATTGATGACTGTCCAGGTTGGGGTATTCTAGAAAAGGAAGTCGAGTAAGATTCAGATCTGAGCTCTGTAGGTGACAGGTGGACTCTAAGTCTTGGAGTGGGTGCTACCCTCCTGCATCACTGCCTCAGTTGGAGTAGCCAGGCACTTGTTCTCCTGGCTCTAAGTGCCCTGAGACAGGCTGCTAGGGCAGAGCTTCTCTGTGTCCCAAAGAGCCTTGCTGGAGAACACCAATATATGGATGGCTCAAAACTGCCCAGGAGATAGATGAAGTGGGGGACTGACAGGTGGATGAACCCTACCTTGATAATCAGGGGAAACTTCCTGGAGGAGACAGCATTCTTCTGGCACATGAGCTGTATCAGAATGGAACTATTCAAACAGGTTTCTTAATCCATAGGACGAAATCAGTGTTTCTAAAAGGTGGCACACTTCCTGAGACTGGAGGCCTGATGGAATCCAGACAGGTTGTCCAGCAGGAGCTGGGACTTTTGATAGTAGGAGCAAAACCTCCCATGGGGTCCAGTGGGAATCTGACAGGGACAGTGGCTTCTCAGCATCTTCCAGGGGCCAGTCTGCTGAGACGCAGATGTATATTTATTCCCTCCTGGGTTTCCCTTTGGCCTTGGGAAGTGTTGCTGTGAGTAGCAGACCCTAGCATGCTCATACAACCCTCCTTTAACCTGAGACACAGAGGTGTGACCTGATAGGGAATAGTTCAGATGTCTCTCTGGTGAACTCCCTTCGGGCATGTTCTGCGTACCTGCTGGGGATGAGCCCTCGGAAGGTGCTGAAAACCAGTCACTACAGGGGCTCAAAGCTTCAACTTGTCTGACCCGAAGCATAGAAGAGGGCTGGGAATCCTGACAGCTCAGAAACCAGGATCTGGCCTCAAGGTGGGGAGCTAGGATAAAAAGATCTGATTCTCCTGCTGCTGTCGGTGCCTCTGGAAGGCTGCTGGCTGCCCGATGGGAGACCAGTCCTGGCCAGGGCAGTTGTGACTGTGCTGAATACAGTGAGATCTCTGAGACTTTCATTCAGAGTGCAGAGTTAGCAGAGCTAGGCTGGATGTCACCTGATTAAGGGCCCATTCAAGGTCACCACGGCTCCAGGCCAACAGTGGCTGCAGAGGGAGAGGCAAATTGCATGAGGTAGGGGCAGCCATTATACTTCTAGAGCTTTGGAACCTAGTTCAGCTCAAGGACTCACTGCCACAGGCTCCTGGTCAGTGTCTAAGCCACAGTTGCTATGTCTACATCATAGACAGATTTGCTAACTTTAGGCCAGCTTCTACACCAGCCCAGCTGAATCGGGACTTTGGTCCTCACCCAGTGTTAACAGATGCCACAAGTTGGCAAGGAATCTGGAAAGCCCATCTTCTAAGCTCAACCCTCCTGTGTTGTAAACATGGTTCAAAAACAATCTTAGATCCACTCAGACCAAAGAGAACGAACGTGCATCTGGATTGAGCTGGGCTGGTCTCACCAAACTTGGAGAGCAGAACAGAAAAGAGTTGAGAGTAAGCAGGGTACACTCGTTAAGGCAGGGTGCTGCATCGAGGCTCTGGAGACAGAGAAACTAGAGCCCAGGCCCATGTTGCCTGAACTGAAGAAGAGAATGAAAACCATAGCTGGCTCACAGGGCCTAGAGGACAGGGCTGGGTCTTCACAACGGTGACAGTTGCTGTGCTTTTCCCTGTCTTCCCTGCAGATCCTGGAGGAGAACATGAAACTGGAGTGTAAGTGCCATGGTGTGTCAGGCTCCTGTACCACTAAGACGTGCTGGACCACATTGCCACAATTCCGAGAGCTAGGCTACGTTCTCAAGGACAAATACAACGAGGCCGTCCATGTGGAGCCTGTACGTGCCAGTCGAAACAAGCGCCCCACCTTTCTGAAGATCAAGAAGCCCCTGTCCTACCGTAAGCCCATGGACACTGACCTGGTGTACATCGAGAAGTCACCCAATTACTGTGAAGAGGACCCAGTGACAGGCAGCGTGGGGACACAGGGCCGTGCCTGCAATAAGACAGCCCCTCAGGCTAGTGGCTGTGACCTCATGTGCTGCGGCCGTGGCTACAACACGCACCAGTACGCCCGGGTGTGGCAGTGCAACTGCAAATTCCACTGGTGTTGCTACGTCAAGTGTAACACGTGCAGCGAGCGCACGGAGATGTACACGTGCAAGTGAATGAGGTCACAGGTCAGATCTCAGGCAGGATACAGTCTCCCTGCAGGCCACTGCCTGGATGCTCACAGGGAACCACAGAAGCACTGTCCTTGTCTTTTCTGCTGAGGGGGAGGGGTATTCTGGGTTTCCTACAGGCTCCTGTGGGAAGCATCTCGCAGAGGCCCGCCCATTCTACTCCACATGGATGCTGCTCGGCCACCCTCCCCCAGACACCACCCGAGCCCCTCCACGGCTGGAACAAAGTTTTCTACAGCAGGAGCTCTGGAGCCTCGGGCCTCGTCATAGCAATATTTAACAGTTTATTCTGATAAGAAATAATATTAATTTATTTAATTAAAGAGAATTCTTCCACTTCGTCGGGATCCGTTTTCTGCAATCAAAGTGGACTGCTTGAGGTCCTGGTGGGATGACCTGCTAGGACGGGGAGCTGAGAACAACTGTACATAATTATTCTTTATGCAGATGTTTCTACTAGTTGATTTCACAAGTACCCTTCTGCAGCGCTAGGTGTTAAGTACAAAGAGAAGACAGTCTTTATACACATATAGATATATATGCATACACATTTGTATTTTTTGTTTTGTTTTTGCTGTTTGCTGCTACCTATCCAGAATCTAAGCTGGTCCAGATCTGGAATTGTTTTTCTCCAGGACATGCCCCTATCCTTTTGCCCTCCACAGTTCAAACCTCACCGGTAGAAAAGTCCCATTGGGAATGGTGTGTGTGAGGGGATGTGAATCACAAATTCCCAGCAGTTTCCATCCTGGAAAGTGAACCACTGGATAAGAGGCTTTCTAAGAGACTTATTTTTCTATGAATATTTTATTTATATGGAGTCTGCCTGTGTTGCCCCATGGCCCATGCCTCTTCTTAACACTGGTACTCACTCAGGGGCAGGAAAACAAGGCCAGGTGTGTGGACAGGTCCCCTGGGGACCCTCACACAGCTGGATTCTAGAGTTCCATTTGCCAAGGGGGCCACAGCAGTTACTAGATGCCTGGGCTGAGATATTGTCTGTGTTGAATGAGAGGGAATCATCCCCCAGCTTTAGCCTGCTAAGCTCAGGTCTTGGAATGGGGTCACTGGATGGTTATCTTGGGAGGTGACCTCAGGATGGGCTACAGTGGTGCATCAGTCAGTGTCTTACATACTCTGAGAAGTGTGGGACCTGGCATTCATCATCAGGCTGAGGCCAGCTCAGAAATGCTGATAACCCATCAGGACAGCTCAGGCACTGCCTACAAGTGAGGTGTAGAACTAAGAGAAGAGGTCAGAAAGGAGGGGGAAGGAGGAAGCCAAGGATTGCTGGCCAACCTCAGTGAAAGCGATGGGCGTGGTCCCTCTGCAGCAGAGACCCAGCTGCACCTGTACCTCTCAACCAGGAAACCCCTCCAGAAGGCTGGGGATATTTTTATGTGTGTCCACATGCATTTCCACCTGTGTGCGTGTAAGCACATGCACACACTCCTGTGCCAGCACTTTGAGGCACCTCCAGAGTGCTCACATGTGCATGTGCTTGCATGTATCTCTCTGTGCCTGGGATCAGATCATGTGTCTGGAGCTGTATGCCTGAGTGTTTGTGGTCCCAGGGGGTACTTCCAGGTATCTGCATTTGTGGGTGAGGTGTAAGGTAGACAGCAGGGAACTAATTTGATTGTGTTGAGCCACAAAGAGACTGCAACTCTGAACTCTGTCCACAGCTGCTGGTGAAATTCAGATGCCTGTGAGACCACAGCCCTGAGCCTTGTGGCCTGTGTGTTTGGAGCCCCTCAGTGCCTAGGTCATGTTCGGTTCCCTACTTGGGTAACATCACGACAAATAAACATGGCCGTATGGCTGATTTCTTCCCTTGAATGTATTTTTAATTTCTTCTTTTATGTAGGTATTTGGATGTATGGGCATGGAACTGGAAAGATGGAATGGATGAACGGATGTGTGGGTAAATAGAAGGAAGCATGGATGGATAGATGGATGGGGTGTGGGTGGGCAGATGGATGGACAGACAGACAGATGACCGGTGATAAGTGAGTTTTGGCAAGTGGCTGAGTAGATGTGTCCATGGATCTGTAGGGGATAGACAGAAGGATGGGTACCTAGATAAATGTGTGAGTTGATAAATATGTCTTTGGTAAGGAGAAAACTCCAGTATTTCTCAAATTTCCGTGTCACATCCTCTCGCCACACATCTGTAGGATCTCCACTGAGCATGGGCTTTCCCAGATGTCAGTCTTTCTGTTTCCGGCCTCAATTGTACCTGGACATGAGGGAGCTCCAACCAGCCTCACTAGGAGACTATTTAATTAACAATAGCAACATAATCACAGCTCAGATGATGCCCTGCTTCAGCATCCAAATGAACAGAGGGCCTGCATGAGGGCAGCTGGGCCTGTCAGAACAACACAGAACTTAGCTGCTAGCCTGTCAGCTGATCCCATAATGCACTGCAGACACCCAGCCTTGGAGCCTGTCCTCTCTTTGAATGCCCAGCATGACTGTGCTCTGAGCCTCAGTTTCTCCATTAGGGAAACTAACACCTTCCTCTTAGACTACTGGAGGATCCTCCCACGTGGCATTTGGAGTGGTAAGACAGCACATGAAGGCTAGAATATGCTACTGTCAGTCATAATCAGGACGTCCACTCAGGGCCCTGGGACAAAAGGAGTCTTCTAGCCCAGATTTACAGGATAAACTTTTGGCTCTGTGCTGGCAAAACCACCCCTGTCCCATCTGTTGTACCCCAGAGTGGTTTTCCAGAAAAACTAATGCTTAAAAGACTAGACTCCTCATCACTTCATCAAAACACTGGCCAGATGGCAGAGGGCAGTGGGCACACTGCAGGTAAGCAGTTCCACACAGGTTCTTCCTGCCACCTGACAAGCTGGGCTTGTGAGGCCAAATCCACAGCTCTGGACCCAGCTCTGATTCACCAAGCAAAGCTGGCCGTCTGGATTTCTAAATACAACTTCCCATTTGAAGCACACTGGCATGCACCATGTTCAGTGTGAAGCAAGATAGGACTGTGGACGGACTTGGTCTTGGCATGGGGAAACTGAAGCCA
Source organism: Grammomys surdaster (assembly GCF_004785775.1). Lineage (NCBI taxonomy): Eukaryota > Metazoa > Chordata > Mammalia > Rodentia > Muridae > Grammomys > Grammomys surdaster. Next base: position 971,204 of record NW_021604665.1, on the reverse strand, counting down.
AGAGAGGAGAAGGAAACCCCTCAACAGGATCTAGGTCAAGAGGGTCCTGAGCAAAGCTTTTCCCCTGGGGAGGTAGAGTCTCCACTGTACACTTACAAGAAGCTTTGTACTGTAACCCGAGCATCCAGGAAATCTTTCCCCCACTTGACAGGTGAGAGCATCTTACAGACCAGAAGTCTCACATCAGGAAGGGAGAACAAAGGCTGCAGCCTATGTGACCTCACATCAGCACCCAGGCCCCAGCCTTCTGCTACTTCCAATGGAGGCTTGAGGGAGATGAAGACAAAGAACCACAGAGGTTTCTGAGGCCCGCATAGGCTGATAATGCTAGCTCCTCTTCTCCAGTTGAACACATCCCACAAACAAGGAATTCTGTCACGGCCTCCCAGGGCACTACATGGGTCCCCTGGCTGGCCTCTCCACCTGCTTCTGTTTCTTTTCCTGCTACTTGGATAGGCGACCCTGGAAGAAGCAACTTGTGGGAGAAAGGATTTATTTTAGCACACAGTTCAATATACAGTCCATGTGGCAAGGAACTCAAGACAGCAGGAGCTTGAATCAACTGGTCACGTTAACTCTTCAGTCAGAAGACAAGACAATGGTCACATGCTTGCCAGTACTCACGATGCTTGTTCCACATACACAGCCTAGGTCCTGCCACACTTAAGATGGCTTTCCTCACATCAGTTATATAATCAAGACAACTCCCTACATGCATGCACAGATACCTGTCTGCCAGGTGATCCTACACAAGTTGGTGATTTACACACTCCATCAGACCACCTCACTGTCAAGGCCAAGATCTCCTTGATTCTACGCATCACACTAAGCCTCAAGCTCTAGCCAAACCAGGGCACACCTGGCTCACCCATGACCTAAGTAGATAAAGATGGGAACTCCTCTCACTCTCCACACACCCAGCACACGATTTTGTGCAGAGTAGGTACAGCAACACTATTTACAAAGCCCTCTGTGCTGGATGAGGTTCTGGTAATCTGCACACCTCCCCACTACCACACCGGTTTGCAGCATGGCAGCTACTGTGTCTTCACATGCCCCTGCACACCCTACAAGTGACTACTCCCTCTACCTGGAGTACATGCCTGCCTTTTTCCATCTGGCCCTTCTGCTCCGCAGAGGAGTCCCTCCAAGATGTTTCAGGGAGGATGAGACTGGAGTCATTCACATGCAGCACTGGCCCTTGCCTCTTCCCAAGTCACTGCCATAGAATGTGCTCCCTGATGGGACTCCAGAGCCAGCTAGAAGCAGAGGAAAAAAGTAAAACACATGACAAGCCACCAATGGACACAGACTTGGAATTCATCTCCTGGGCTCCAAAGCCAGGGTTTTCCTCTTGCTTGGAGAAGTGTATTAGTCAGATATTGCTGAGTAACAAATTGTCCCCATGGCTCACTGTCTCAACACAGTAAAGACAATCACCATGGCCCTCAATAATAGGAACACATCCTGGACACAACATCTGTGAGTGCATCAGTATATGGACATCACAGAGTGCACAGATGCAGACCACATGGTACAGTACACTGCACATGGACTCAATGGCTCAATACCTATTCTAGACTACAGATCTGTACAGCAAGTTACTGACTGCTAACTACAGGACTGTGAATAACAAACAGGTGGCAGGCACCTGTAACATGATGGAAAGTATTCGTGTCTATAATCAGAAAACATTCATTAACAAGCTAGATGTGGTGGTAATGACACACACCTATAATCCTGGAATTGTACTCAGGAGGCTGAGAATAGAAGAGCGAGAGGTCCAAGACCAACCTTGGCTACACAGTGAATTTGGGGCTAGCCTGTACTATATAGTGTGCACCTGCCTCAAAGGAAAACACACACACACACACACACACACACACACACACTATGAAGAAAAAGCATAGTAAAAATACAAAGCAAAATTAAGTTCCATTATAATTTTATGGAACCATCATAATGTATGGCCAGACGCTGATCCAAACATCATAGTGTGGCACATGACAGCAGATAGTTACTCATGAGTCCTGGGTGTGTCAGGCAGTTTGGGGCTTAGAGGGGCTGAGAGGGTTCCCTCATGTGTCCAAGTCAGCCAGGGGTCACACAGGCATACACTGATGGGGACAGAAGTCTTTCATGTTTGGGGTCAGTTCACCATGAGTGGGTTTAGTACAGCTTCTCCTAAGAGGCCAGCTTTTCTTCCACTCACCTTCCAGCAAGCTCGCCTAACAGCTTCCAGTGACCCCACAGCTGTCAGAGCCCTGAATGGCCACATAGAGAAGCACACAGGAAGAGATCTGTGACTATCATGGAATTGCTAAGGTTCACTAGGCTCCACCCACCATGGCCGGCCTTCTTCTCTACTTAGTAGGATCACCTCCACCCGGCCCAGGCCCCTGAGTACACTGTTCCTCCAACCTTCCGGCTGCTCCTTCCTAACTTGGTTCAAACCCTAGCTCTTTGCTATCTCTGCCCTGGCTCCCCATGCCTCTCACTCACTATCTTTTTGTTCCCTCACAGCAGTTACCACCAGCTTAAATGAGAACTCCTATATCTTAGGGGCTGAAAAGAATAGTCATCAGGAATATAGAGTCCAGGAACAAAGATCACTTGGGAGATGGAAGCAGGGGTTTAAGGTTTTCCTTGACTACTCTGTAAGTTCAAAACCAGCCTGAGAGACATGAGACCTTGTCTCCAAACAAACAACCAAACAAACAAATTAATTAATAAGGTGAGAGCGTGGGTCACAAAGCTGAACTTCCTGGGTTCAAAACTGACCGTGTGCTCTAGAGCAGCCCACTTAACCTTTCTGTGCCCATCTTTCTCTATTGGTCAAGCAGAAGCTGCAACATGATGACAGTGACCCAGTGTAACCCATGCAGTGCAGGCTACGAGAAGCCAGAGCGGGAGGTTATGGAGCAGAGACCTGTGAGGCTGATGCTGGGTCCCCAGCACATGGTTAGGATAATAAGCACTTGGTGACGAAGAATGAATGCCTGGAGGGCTCAGGAGGGCATCAGAGGTGAGGGCCTGGAGACAGGAGGATGGCTTGTTTTGAGGGTTGCAGCATACTGGAGCTGGCTGGTGCCTATGGATACAACCACAGATACAGCTTTGCCACTGACAGACAGTACTGGTTACCACAGCAACGCTCATGGATCCAGAAGAATGAGCTGAAGACAACAGGAGAGCTCACTAGCCACCCCAGCTCAGCGCTGAGACAGCAGAGAAAGAACCTGCAGCGCATGTGCAACACTATCCCACAAAGACACTGACTGAGCTGGAGATCCAGAGAGCCCCACAGCCAAGAGAGAGGACAGACAGATGCTCGAGAGCCACGTAGCTCCAGGCAGACCTCTACAAGCAGCTACAACACACATGCACACACACACACACACACACACACACACACACACACACACACACTGACCATTTTAGCCATACTTGGGTGCCTGCTCAGGTAGCAGAGGCTTAGAATTCCAGTGTTCAGGAAGCCAAGGCAAGAAGACGATGAGTTCCTCTCTCTAAAAGATGAGTGGGCAGTGCCACATTCATAAGGTACAAGATGCACACACCCAAGGACAGGCCACAGACAGGACATGGACAATGCTGCAAACTCATTCTTGGGAGCTATGCCTTTGTGTTTACTCTCTCACTGTGGCCTCTGGTGCCTACTTAGACACAGACCCTCAGTGCTCATACACGTGTACATGGTTAAGTGAGGGTCCTCATGTGAGATTAGAGAACCGGTGCTACCGGCCATGGAAGGCTACACTCAGGCTGGAGGCACCTGGGTCTGAGGGGCCAAGAGTACTTCTGAAGCTTAGCATCTGTGTTCCCCAGAGCCCCAGCTCACAGCCCAAACATGAGCTCCAACCACAGGTCTCCCCTTTTGTGGTCTGGAAAGGCTGATGTGCAAGTCAGCGCTCCAGTCATGACAGCCACGGTCATGGCTAGAAAGGAGGAAGGTGCCACTTGGTTTTGGCCCCTTTGCTTTGAGCCAATGGTGAGGCAATGCATCATCGTGGGAGCATGTGGTAGGAGCGGGCGGTGGAATACAGGGTGCAGCACGTGGTGGAGTGATGTGGGAGCACATGATGGGAGCACGTGGGACAGCACATGATAGAGTATGTCAAGGAGCAAGTGGTGGGAATAACGTTGGGAACATGTGCTAGAGCACATACATGATGAAGCAAAGCTGCCCACTGCACTGCCTTCCGTCTACATGAAGGGATGTAAGTTTTCAGCCCAGTGGCCAGAGGCCTTCAGAGGGTATGGCCCTGCTTAGCATCTCCAGGACCTTGCTTAGCTCACCTGAGCTTCTTGGCTCAACCACTCGATGCTCTTCCTACCCTCCATTATTCCAGGCAGTCACTCTCTAGCATCACAACCTGAAATGCCAGCTCACTGTCTGCCCCACGTGATACCCCAATTCCCTCCCAGTTCCATCTGTCTTCCTGGCCCTTACCAAGCTGATTGGCAGATCATATATGCTTGTTGACTAGCTTTCAGAGGTGGGGAAGCTGATCAATGCCAAACACCCAGATGGGATCCCAAAAGAGAGAACAGAGACCATATGCTGCCTTCCCAACCCTTCCTATAAGAAATTCCAAGGTAGTTAACTCTGGGCTATCCTGGCACTTCTGAGAGTTCATCTCACTTCTTTCCAGAGCCCCACTGACTGCTCATAAGCAGGAGAAAAGACATAGGTTGTACAGAAGAGGAAGAAAGAGCACTGTGCTTGGGCTTTTTCAGATCAGAGCCATTTCTTCTTGGTACCCGGTTTGTTCCCTGTGCAGCTGGGAGATGGGTCAGTAGGAGAGACTTCCCAAAAGGAATGATGGGTAGGAACAGAAACCTGCCATATCCAAACGAGGAGAAGCAAGCACTTTCCTCTCTAACGGCTGCCCTGGGAGAGGGCTGCCAGGTGGCAGAAGCCTGGATCTGCAGAGCCCTGGGGGTCCCTCACTCTATCCCTTACTAGTGCTGAAATGCAAGGAGCCAGTGGTACCAAGCCACCAAGAGCCAAGTTTTAGCCACCCAAGTAACCAGGATGACCAAAATCAGGGATACAGCCATTTCATTAGCTAGGAGGAAGGAGGGAAAGCAGAGGCAACTAATGCTAAGTCAACATCTCAGGGAAGGAAAGGACTGCAGGGTTGGTTACAGCAGCTTCCCCTCTCTATGCTCTCAGGAGTGTGGGGGAGGAGACGTTCTTTATATTTGTTAGTGGCAGATGCCCCCTAGTTTAAAGGGAGGAGACGTTCTTTATATTTGTTAGTGGCAGATGCCCCCTAGTTTAAAAATGCACCAAAGTGTTTAAAGTAAAAGATGACAACACACACAATCCCTCTGTGTTTCTTTTTTTTTCTTTTTCTTTCTTTCTTTCTTTCTTTCTTTCTTTCTTTCTTTCTTTCTTTCTTTTTCTTTTTTGTTTTTTTTCGAGACAGGGTTTCTCTGTATAGCCCAGGCTGTCCTGGAACTCACTCTGTAGACCAGGCTAGCCTCGAACTCAGAAATCCGCCTGCCTCTGCCTCCCAAGTGCTGGGATTAAAGGTATGCGCCACCACCGCCTGGCCCTTCTGAGTTTCTTATGCCCAAAGATGGCTACTGTTGCCAGACTTGACTGTGGGAATAGAAACCTATCCATGTTACAGAAGACATGAATGTTACCCCAGGCGGCTTTCTGCTCTCCTTGGCCAACTCAAGTCACAGCTCCTCATTGTCCTGTTGGTTTTAGTGGGATTTGTGACTGCTGGGGAGAGTCAGCTGTCAGGCTACCACCAGAAGCAATGTCTTTCTGTGCAAGCATGCAGAACGGCACAGTGCTATGACCAGGTCTCAGAAGTGGGACCTCTCGGTCAATTGATGCTAGGCCTTTTTGTTAATTCCTCCTAGTGGAATCAGACTCTGCCTGATAGGAACCCATGGCAGGGGGTGGGGTATAACCCCACAGAGCCCTTGGAGAGTGAGTTTGCCTCTGCTGGAGGTTGCAGTTGTCATCCGCCAGGGATGACACAGATAGGTTCCCTTTACCAGTTCTGGATTGTCCATGTGACCTTTTCGCCTGTCCCCACCAGCAGATATTGTTTTCATACAAGACATCTGGCAGCTGAGTCCAGCTCTATCTCACAATTCTTAACTGAAATCTCCAAATAATCAGTAAGCAGATGATGGTCCCATCCTGCCCAGGGACTCCAGCGAAATGTGTCAAAAAGCGTAAAAGAAACACAATTTTTGACAATCAGTGCCACTGTTTGTCACTACAGACCAGAGGCGGTGTGCTAATGTGTGCAAGCTAGCAGGGAGGCAGAGGAGCATGGAGAGATCAAAAGACAGTGGCAACTGGAACCAGCTGCAAAGGACAGTTCCAGCCAGGACACAGAAGCACCACCACACTGGGGAAACAAGGTGACAAGCCTGGAGCTGAAGGCTACAGAGATCACAGGTGAAGAGCACTGCACATCAAGGGTCTCTTCCGATATGGATGTGTGGTGAGAGTAAAAACATGAGGGATGGGACTTGTTGCCAGCACTTGTAACGCAGGGATGACTTAATCATCTGGTGCTGGTCCTCACATTTCCACACTGAGATGTTCAGCTGGGACGCTGCCAGCTTAAGGCTGCTTTAGCATCAGGCTGTTCCCTTGGGGGAAATGGACTAGGGCCAGCATGCTTTGTGCCTCCAGTTTCACAGTGGTACATGGGGTGGTCTTGGGTGTATGTGATTCAAGGAACAGAGCTTCACGGACTCTCAGAAGGGGCCTGGCATGCAATGAGCCACCACCTATGGTGGCTTTGGTGGCTCTGCCCTTGACTTTAGCATTGAGGAGTCCAAGAGCAGATTTGGGGGTTGAGATATCCCAGATGCTTCTTCAAGTCAGGATCCAGAGCCACCCAGGGCTCCGGGGCTCAGGGCCACCAGGTGGCCAACCTTCCGCAGCAGGCAGCAGCTAGAAAGCAAAGCAAACACATGGAGGGCAGGAAGCTCCTGGGCGGCAGGAAAGCAAACACACTACTTCCTCCTGCCACATGCTGCCGTCGCCAACCTTTCCCAGGGCCCATCCTTGGGAGACCTCCTCAGGCGCCTGGCCTGTGTTTGGACAGCTTGTTGGAGAGTCTGGGTGGAGAAAGGGGAGAGGCAGATCCAGGCCCATGCTTGCCGAGACCCCATCTTGTGCCCTAGCCTCCCAGCTGCTCCTCAGGGCACTGTGTGGGACCACTCCCCTACCCCCATCCATGGCCTATGCCCTATACTGGGCCACAGGCCTTGTTGTCTGTGTGTGGTGTCAAGAAAGAGCCATGGAAATAATAATTAGTCCTAACCAGTGAGGGCAAAGTGCTCCCTGGAGGCCCAGCACAAGTCTCCATGCCACCTGCAGGATGCCTAAGACCAGCAGTCCCTGCTGAGTCTCTTGGTGACCCTGGAAGGCTAAGTCTTTTCTTTCAGTGCTGGAGATAAAACCCAGGGCCACGGACAAGTTAGGCCCCTGCTAGCTTCTGCTACTAAATTGTACTCCGGATCCATTAGCCCACTTTTCAGATAAGTAAAGGAAGCAAAGAGAAGTGAGGCCACTTGCTCAAGGTTATCCAGTTGGAAAAAGAAGTTTCCATCTAGTACCCAAATTAATAATTTTAATATCTTTGCCAATGTATAAGTCTCCTCTTGTTGCTGAAACAAACTCACCTACTTGGTAGCTTGGCACAGCATACACCTGCTTGCCTGGCAGTGAGAAGTCTGTAATCAGATTCCCCACAATGAAGTGAAGTGGAAACTTTTAAGAGTTCTTCGGAAAGTCAGTTGTGTTGCTGGGGCAAACACATGTAGGAGTGTTTTTCTGAAGTAGACACAAGCGAAAGACTTAGGAGACTCATGAATGAATGTTTAGCTGAAGCAGATATAGGTGAAATGTTGTTCTGCTAAAGCAAGCACGTGAAAGGACACATGACGAAGGATTCTTTGTTAACGACACACCTATATTGGTCCACCTTACATCATGTAGTTGAGCTGCAGTTGTTGAGACTCCATAGAGAAATGCACCAAAAAACTTTCGGTAGTGTGACACAGTTTCTCATCACTTTCTCAGCCTTGGGACGATTGACAGTGATGCCAGCTGAGACAAGACCCATGCTGAGATGAGACCTGTGGAGGACATGATGTTTGGAAGGTATTTTAAAAAGCCCAATGGAAAATGACAGAGGCTGAGCTATGCTTGGTTATAAAGCTAGCTGTGCAATGCTTGCTGGTCTCAGAGTCTTCGCTTTGCTAATGGAGGCACAGACAGCTGAGAACTTCTCCTGGCATTCCTGCTGATCCTTCTGGCTGACTTGTGCTGAGGCTGAGGCCTGGCTGTCTCTGTTAGGTAGTGCCACCACTGCTGATTTGAGTTTGCTATCCTGACTCTACAGAACTGGACTGCTGGTATATCCACAAAATGATTGTGAATGGATCTAGCTGCCTGCTAACCTATGAACTGAACTGCCGATTTCCAGACAACACAGATGGGAGTTGCTCCAAAGAACCTTTCTAAACAGGTCCACTTCCCCATATCCTTTCTTCTCCACTACCTCTGGTGGATGGTGGGCTAAAAGGGAGGTTAAAGCATTTAAGAACCATCATTAAAAATAGGCTTTAAAAATATTAAAGTTACACTGAAGTGTGGATGAGGGCAGTGAGAGGCACTGAGAGGAGAAACCCTTTCCTGCCTTGTCTGGCTCCCAGAGCCCACTTGCATCTCTTGGCTGTAAAGCACATGCACTCCAGCCTTTGCCTCTGGCCTTGTGGGTCCCTCAGAGAGGACCCTCATGATGCATTGGTTCACATGACCAATCCAGGACAGCTGACTTGTTTTCTTCCATGTATGTATACATGATTTTATGTGCCTGTACATTCTAGGAACTGCAAATGAGAGAAAGCATGTGGTTTTTCTGAGACTGGCTTAGTTCACACGCTGCAGTTGGCTCCATTTGCATTCGTGTTCTGGCAAATGACATAATTCTCTTCTCTTGGCTGTAAAGGAACTGCATTGTATGCACATGTTCACATTTTCTCTATCTTTCCCTCTGCTGAAGGCTGGATACACTATCTACTGTGACCAGGACTGTACAGTGTCTCTAAGGTACTGACTCAGAGTCCTTCAGGTTGATACCCATGGTGGCACACTGTAACATAGGATAGACCATACCGACTTCTACAATGACTGGACTGGTTCACACTCTGACCAGCAGTGACTAGGCCTCCCTTTTGCACATGTCTTCACCAGCATTTGCTGTTTTCTTAATGACTATCACTGTTGTATATTCTCATTCACCCATTGGTCAGTTACAACAGTATAATCACAGGTGGCAGTGGTCAGGACATGGACATACCAGGTGGGCTGTTAACCCAGCGTGTGAGCACATGGCCACCCACTGAACATCCCGGTTCATCACTCTGAGCTCATACCTTGCAGACTTGGAATTTGATCTCAGCTCACCTTGCACTTTTCCAGATGAAGAGAAAGGAGACTTGCTGTGCCCATCAGAGTTTGTTCTCACCAGGCTTTAGCAATGTGGCATGCCTCAGAGACCCAGGATTGGTTGTTGTGTTGTGTACCATGCCTCACTGCTGTCTTGAGCTGAGGGAAAAGCCCTACCTCCCTCCAGCATTGACCCACAGTCATGCCTCATACAGGTACTTGCAAAGAGTGAGTAGCAGAAACAGAGTGTGTCTGTCACATCCATGAGCACTGCAGGCAGGACACAACAGCTAATCCCTACTAGGCTCTCAAGAACTTTCTGAGGGGACACCTCACAGCCAAATTGCTATCATGGTTCGAGGGAGGGCTGAGTGAGAACTCTAAGGTTCATGTGCTGGAGGCTTGGTCTTCCCTGTGGTGGGTAGAGGGATGGGATGCTGGAGTGGTTAGATCACTGGAGAAGGTGGTAGGTCACTGGCGGGGTTGGAGGTGGGGAGCAGTTAGGTCTCTGGAGAGAGAAGGTTAAGTCACTGAGGTCATTGGAGGGAAGTAGGTAGGTCATCGAAGCATTGCCTTTGGAAGGGCTAAAGGTAGTTTTCCTGAGACTTAGTTCCCTAGGGAGTTATTACAAAAAGGCACACCTAGCCTCAAATCCCCTTGGGCTTCTCTGCTGAAGTATGCATGATCTCCTGCTATTATGCTGCCATCTACCTAGACCCAGAGCAGAGGCCAAGCTGCCAGAGCACCCTGGTCTTGCCTGGCTAGCCTTTAAAATTATAAGCGCTCTCTCTCTCTCTCTCTCTCTCTCTCTCTCTCTCTCTCTCTCTTTCTCTCTCTCTCTCTCTTCTCTCTCTCTGTACTAGTTAGGGGTTGCTATTGCTGTGCTGAAACACATGGCCAAGCAATTTGGGAAGGAAAGGGTTTATTTGGCTTATACCTCCAAATTACTGTTCATTATTGAAGGAAGTCAGGACAGGAACTCAAACAGGTCAGGAAGATTGAGGCAGGAGCTGATACAGAATAGAAGAGTGTTGCTTATTAGCTTTCTCCCTGTGGCTTGTTCATCCTGTTTTCTTATAGAACCTAGGACCACCAGCCCAGTGTGTTACCATCTACAATGGGCTGGAACCTCTCTCACTCATCCCTAATTGAAAAATGCCTTACAACCATATCTTATGCAGGCGTTCATTAACTGAAGTTCCCTCTTTCAGAAGACTCTAGATTGTATCAAGTTGACATAAAACTATTCAGGATGACTCTGAACCTCTGACCTTCTTCCTGCCTTCACCTCCTGGGTGCCTGGAATTCATACATGCACCACCACACTTGGTTTAAGCCTATTTTATAACTTCCAGCCTCAGATACCTTGTTCCAGCAACACTAAACAGACTACCACAGCTGTCCTCTGTGATATCCAGCAGGCACTGTAGCTACTGAGCTCTTGGAAAGTGGCTCACCAAGGGAAAGACTTGCATGATAAAAGCCTCAAGTCTTTAAAGAAAGAAGTCAAAGAAGCTATCAGAAGATGAAAAGATCTCACATGCTCATGGATCAGTAGAATTAACAGTAAAAATGGTCATCTTACCAAAAGCAGTCTATAGAGTCAATGCAATCCCCATCAAAATTCCAACACAATTCTTCACAGACACTGAAAGGACAATTCACAACTTCATATGATTAAACAAAAACCTTGAGATATCTAAAATAATCCTGAACAATAAAAGAACTGCCTGAGGTCTCACCATTCCCAATGTCTAGTTTTACTACAAAACTATAGTAATAAAAAAAGTGTGATAAAACAGGCATAAAAACAGACATGTTGATTAATGGGATCAAATTGAAGACCCAGACATAAATCTAAACACATACATACACTCGACTTTTAATTAAGAAGCCAGAAATACACAGTGGGAAAAAACCAACATCGTCAACTAATCGTGCTGGTCAAACTGGATGTCAACATGTAGAAGAAACTAAATAAATCCATTTTTATCACCCTGCACAAAACTCAACTCCAAATGGAACAAAGACTTCAACATAGAACCAGATACACTGACCCTAACAGAAGAGAAAGTGAGGACTAGCCTCATACTCATTGGCACATGAGACAACTTCCTGAACAGAACACTAATAGTACAGGCACTAAGACTGATGATTAATAAATTAGACATCATAAAATTGAAAGTTCTGTAAGACAAAGGACGTTGTCATTTGGGCAAAGTGGCAGCCTACAGAATGAGAACTTTTTTTATTGTGGTTGTTTACCAATTCCACATCCATTAGAGGACTAATATCCATAATATATAAAGAACTCAAGAAACCAAATGTCAAAAACAAACAAACAAGTAAACAAAAACAAAACCCAAAATAATCCAATTTTAAAGTGGGCTACAAATATAAACAGAGAAATTCTCAATAAAGGAACCTCAAATTGTTGAGAAAGACTGAAAGAAATGTTAAACATTCTTAATCATCAGAGAAACACAAATCAAAACTACTTTGAGATTCCATCTTACATCTGTCAGAAAGGCTACGATCAATAACACAAGGGACAACTCATGCTTGTGAGAATGTGGGGCAAAGGGAACACTCCTCCACTGCTGGCGGGAATGCAAACTTTTACAGCCAGTATGAAAATCAATATGTCAGTTCCTCAGAAAGCTGGGAACTGATCTACTTCAAGATCTAGCTATTCCACTCTTAGGCATATATCCAAAGGATGCTTCATTCTATCACAAGGGCACTTGCTCAACCATGTTCATTGCTGCTCTATTCATAATAGCCAGAAGCTAAAAACAACCTAAGTATCCCTAACAGAAGAATAGATAAAGAAAATGTGGTATATTTACACAGTAGTATATTACTCAGCTATTTAAAAAATATGATGTCATAAAATTTACAGGCAAATGGATAGAACTAGAAAAAAAATCATCCTGAGTGAGCACCCAGCAAGATAAATATGGTATGCATCAACTTATATGTGAATATTAACTGTTAAATAAATGATAACCAAACTATAATCTGTAAATTCAGAAGGGTTAGGTATAGAGGAGGGACTAGGCAGGACACATGTATCTCCTTCAGAGGGGGAAATAGAATAGATTTTATGAATGGACTAGAGGCAGGTGAGGATGGGAATGGGAGGATCAGATGTGGAGGGGGAGGGAAGATGGAGATGAAGGAGGAAATCATTTGAGGGATGATATGGAAACTTCCTACAATATATGGATGTGATCCTAATGAGGTCTCCTAATGATGGGGGAATGCCAAGTCCCAACTGGTCATCTCTTGTCACCAAATGAGGCCTCCAATACTAGAACTGGCTTGCATTCAATTGACTTGTTGGCCAAGGAGGTCCTATGGAAACCTCCAGACAACCTAGGCTGTTGCTAAGACGATGGGATGCTTTCCACAAGCTGACAGTGGGGCCCCACCCCTCTGCTGAGGATAACATCCACACAACTTATTCAACATGGAAAAGTCAAGTTGGTGCTTACATGAAGCTTGCACTCCTACAGTACAGCATCTTCAGCACAAGAAGATACCCTGGAGGCTACCAAAGAAGAAGCCAAAATACCAACCCAGCCACAGTCTGTCCTACAATCTGTCTTCCCTGCAAGACAAGCTAGAGCAACGGTGACACAGAACTATGCGAGCAGCCAATCCATGCCTGATTTGACCAAAGGCTTGCTCCATGAGATGGAGTACATACCTGCCACTGGATGACCAAGGACCAGAGATTAGATAGCCCAGGGACTTAGGGTAAAAGCAAACACTACTGGTCATTTTGTGTGTGTGTGTAATTTTATATATACTCATAGGTCAGTGTCATCATCAGAGACACTTTCCTGCTGCATCAGAAAATAGAGATGCAGAGACTCATAGCAAGACATTATGTGGAAAGAGAGTCCTTGGAACACACAGCTCTAAATGGGATGTCTCCATCAAATCCCTCTCCTCAGAGTTTAGGGAACTCCACAGAAGAGAGGAGCTGAAGGAGATGGAAGAGATCAGAACAAGGTCCCTTGAATCAACTAAGAAAGATATCTATGCACTCACAGAAACTGATGCAGCAAGCACGAGGCCTACATAGGGCTCTACCAGATCTTCCCTGTACATATTATAGCTTTCAATTTAGCATTTTTATGGCACTCCTAAGTTTGAGAGCTAGCGGGCCTCTCTGTTCTTGGGATCCTTTTTCTTCTGTTGGGTTGTCTTGTCCAGCTTCCCTGTGATGGCTTTTGTTTTACCTTACTATATCTTATTTTGTCATGTTGTGCTGTCTTTTGGAAGCCTGTTCTTTTCTAATGAGAGACAGAAAGGGAGTATATCAAGAGGTGAGGGGAAGTCAGCAGTGACTTGGAGGAGTGAGGGACAGGAAACTTTAATAGGATGTGTTATATGAGAAAAGAATCTACTTTCCATAAAAGAAACAAAATGAAGAAGAAAAAGAAAAGAAAAGAAAGGTGGCTTGTAGAACTGAGAGAGTATCTTTTTATTTTTTGTTATGAAATAAACACAATCTCTAGGATCTCACACATGTAGTCTCTGTCTTAGTGGTGTGGTGGTTTGAATGAAAATGGCCCCCATAGACTTGAAAGGAATGAGAGTCTTTCAAAGGATTAGGATATATGGCCTTCTTGGAGTAGGTGTGGCTTTGTTGGGGGAAGTGCGTTACTGGGGGTGAGTTTTGAGGTTTCAGAAGTTCAAGACAAATGTAGTGTCACTCTTACTTCCTGCTGCTGCTGATACAAATGTAGAACTCTCAGCTAGTTCTCCAGCATCATGTCTGCCTGTGTGCCACCATGCTTCCTGCCATGATGATAATGGACTAAACCTCTGAACCCATGAGCAAGCCAGTAAGCAGCATCCCTCCACGCCCTCTGCATCAGTTTCTACCTCCAGGTTCCTTCCCTGATTGAGTTCCTGTCCTGACTCTCTTCAATGATGAACAACAATATGGAAGCAAAAGCCAAATTAACCCTTTCCTCCTCGATTTGCTTTTTTGGTCATGGTGTTTCATCACAGCAATAGAAACCCTAACTAAGATAAATGATTAGCCCAGAATCATCTCTCAAGCTTCCCAGGTCCCCATCTGACATGGGGACTTTTTAGCTTCTCCCATCTGTCCTTTCTGTTAGCCATATCTATAATGGTCTCAACCCCAAGTTTTGAAGCTATGTCCCATCCCTGTCTTTCCATCCAGTTCTGCCAGACCTGCTGCCACCAAGATCAGCGTTCATGGGGCTACTGTGTGGGGGAGCCTGGTGTTGCCATCATCTTGCAGATGAGGAAGAGCATCAGCATGGGAAAATTTCTCCAGTCATAAGCTAATAAAGCCTCTTTGGGGTTGCTGCAAAGAAATTTCTAGAACAAGACAGCGGAGCATTTGGAAACAAAAAGCAACTCTCAGTGTTACCTGCTTGGGAGTAGCATACCCATCCCCTCAGCCACTATGTCACCTAACACCTGGACCAGCACTGATTTCTTCTGAGAGTGGCCAAGGGTCTGAGCATCTACCCAAGGGGAGATGGCTACTTTGGCAGAAGCTGGGCAGCCAGGGAACAAAGGGCTTTCATAGGGTGTAATCCAGGCTGAGAGAGGAAAAATGGTCAGGTGCTTGGAGAGGCAGGTTCACACGAAGGGAAAGGGCGAGCCTCGCAGGACTGGCTGGCACGGGGGCCCGGGTTCCGGCCCACATTCCCAGGGCGGCAGACGGTCCCTGGCAATGGCTGAAGGCCCTATTTGTGTGATATGTCAGCAGGGAGAGTAGGCCTTTTAAGGGGTGAGATTCTGAGGCCTGATAGCATGCTGGGGCCTCTCCCTTGGGGAGCCTGGCCCTTGTGAGGACTGTCAGCCATTGTTAACTGTGTCCCAGTGTGAAGGAAAACGGGGCACTGGCAGTCACTGATACCTGTGCGATCTGGCCACCAGGACTCGGCCACACTGCCACAGCTCCAGTTACAGGCCGGATGGGTAAGGGGGCCTGCAGCCCTCTAGCATACCCATGGCAGGCAAAAGGCAGTGGGAAGGTGAGAAGCGAGAGGCCACAGGGATGGCAGCAAGTCGCAGGGTCCTGTGCATGAAGTCACACAATGTCAAGGGTTGCCCGTGTCTCGCTGTCAGAAAGAGGGAGATGAGAAGAATGGGGGTGGGGGGGATGAGGCTGTGAGAGAGCAGAGGATGGAGGGACCCCCAGCCTTGTGTTGGTAACCAGTGCTCTGGACCGAAAGGCTTACCAGTCTCTACGGATCGAATGCCAGAGTTGCCTGTCACTTTCCCTGAGGCACACAGCCTCACAAGAACTTGGTAAGGGCATCAGGATGATTGCCTGTGAAGCACTGAGTACTTATTTGACATTTGTTACCTACTAGTACTCGCTGTTCCTGTGTTCAGTGGTGCTAAGGGACTTAGTCCTCAAGGCAGTCCCCTGTGATAGGCATTGTAGTTACCACAAGTGGGCCACAGAGAGGCAAAACAACTTCCCAAGGTCACATAGCTTTGGCAGGGCAGATCAGGATCTGTTAGAGTTAGGATTGTATAGTCATCTAGCTCCAGGATGCCTACCTCTGGGAACCACTGAAAACTAACAGAAACTGAAGTCAACTGTACTAGAATGAGGCCAGGCTCAGGCCTTGGATGGGCAGGAGACGAACTACTGAAGACTGAAGCAAGAGACACATGGAAACTGAGAGACAGCCGCACACAGCCATCACCACCCTGGGCAACAGGGACAGAGGATAAATCACTGAGCTCAAATCTGGAGCCACAAGAAGGGACTCAGGGCAAAATCAAAGACTATGGATAGAAGAGAGAGGTGGAGGCAGGAGGCAGGCTCACTTCCCTGCTCCTCTACAAGGGAGAAGCCCTGTGCAGATGAGTGGCAGCCTCTTGAATAGAGAGTGAGGTAGGGACGGTGTGGGAGGAAGGGGCTGTGAAAACCAGCTGTTCCGGGGCACAACTGAACAGCTCTGAAAAGCCATTTACACCAGGCCTGGGTCAGGACAGCTCCATCCTGCAGAGGGCTATGTTCTAGCTGCTCCCTCCCAGGTACCTGTGGCTTCTGAGAGGTGGGGGGCAATAGTGATCAAAGGCCAGGGTGTAACACAGCTACCAGGAAGCTGTGTACCTTTGGAACTGAGTTGCACTATACAATCACAGTAGAAGAGCAGGAGGGAGCTGCTTCTTAGAGCTACTAAAGGATGGGATGAAGTTGGAGGTCTGAGGCCATACGGCTGAGGGGGACGGGCTCGGTTGTCACACCTAGGGACATATCTGACATTCTGGATGTTTGGTTAGTCACTGGCCATCGTTACCAATCTGAGGGCTGCCAGGAGCTGTGAAGTGAGGGAGTGATGGGGAAAAAAAAGGGGAAATGGATGAGTGAACAAATGAATGAATAAAGAGAGGATGTGTGAGGAAGAAATGAATGAATGAAAGGACAGAAGAGGGAATGAATGAGTGGCGCATAAACAGGAAAGAAGACATGGTAGACAAAGGAGGAGAGGGAGCCTGCAGAGAGCCCTGGACTTAAATGATCCAGCTGCATCCTACTGCTGCTTAAGATGCTAGGCCTGCCGTCACCATGGTAATGGGAGAAAATCACAGAGCAATTTGTAATCAGCAGGAGGTGGGGGACTCCCCGCTAGAGCACTCTGGGAAGGAAGGGCCCTGTGGGTCCCAGACCTGAGCTCCCACTCAAGCCTGAGGCCCTTTGCACCTCCTTCACTAGGGTCCCTCCCCCAGGGTCTGTAGCTGGCTGAGTTCTGCCTGCTCAGATCTGAGGTGCCTCCTGGGAGGCAGCATCCTTTCACCAGTCTGTAGCTTGTCTCTCTCTGCGCTGCATGCTGGGGCCCAGTTCTACTTTGGAGGCCACAACCCCACTTTCTCCTCACACCTCAGGGAAGCCTTCAGAAACTGCCGTGAGCCATGCTCTCCAGATGGGAGGACATTGCCCCCATTTACCATGTGACAGCTGCAAACTCCTCCTGGCTCTGGTGTGCTCCTCTTTACCAGCCCCAGGGACAAGATTCAGGAATCATCTGGGTAGTAAAAACCACAGACCTTCCACCCTCGTTCTAGGCTCAGACCTTAATGAATGAGACCTGAGTCTTAGTTGATCCAGGTTCTACTGTTCTGTCCACTGAACATCTCACAGGCTTTTCCAACAGTAGGATGCAGAGAAGGAGCTTGTGATCTAAAGAGCCAAACACACACATAAGATTCCTAATGCAGCAGACTTGATCCTGGCTCTTCAGGCTGCTGAGAGGGCTCCCAAGATCTCCTGGTCTTGGGAAGAATGGCCAGACCCTGCAGAGTTCACTTACCATGTGACCTTAAATAAGCCATCATTGCGTTTTGAGTTTCAGTCACCAACTCTGGAAAGTTTACAAGGCCAAAGAAGTGCTGAGCCAAGGAGAGAGTGGATGAGAGTCCGTGGGGCAGGAAGACACGTGTCCCACAGCTCAGTGGCACTGGGGTCCAGCCTCCACTGTGTCTGCCCTTGCCTCCATGACTCCATAACTCAGTCTGTGGTCCATTACTGCCTTCCCCAAATCCGGCCCTGGAAGCTGTCCAGCTCCAAATGGAGACTAGCTGGGGGCTGGCAGAACAAGCTGGCCTATGGTTTAGGGGCAAGGAGACGGCTTTGATCAATGGAGTCTGGTCTGGTCTGGGCAGGACAGCGTAGAAGGAGGAAGGAGCTTCAGCCAATCTCTGCTTGTACTTTCCCCCTCTGTCCTGAACTACCCTCTGTAGCTCATGAGCGTGGACTCTGCCTTGCTGTGAGGACCATGCTGTGCCATGTAAACACTAAGATACAGAGGCAAGAGATTTGACTGAAGTGGCTTTATGCATGGATATATGCACACCCACACGCCATGTATGTGGCTTCTCAGCTTCCAGAGCTAGCTGCAAGCTAGAGCAAGCAATTCCCTTCCCCAAGGGCTGTAAAAGAGACATAGCATACATATAGCTCAAGGCAAACACTCAGGACCTCCCTTCCATAGGGTTACTGTTTCGCTCTCATTACTGTCAGCCAAGGCCCCGAGGGGGAAGCACCCATCCAGGACACACAGCAGGGCACCAGGACCGGCACCTTTGCCCAGGCTGAGTCTAAACACTGGTGGAAGGGGGTGAGGGAAGGAGAAAGGCAGTTAAACCCTGTGCAAGTGCCTTACACAATGGGGTCACTGGCCAGGCCAAAGAAGGTGGCTGAGGCGGGCTTGGCCCTGCTTAGCATATGAGCTGGAGGCCCCGCCCCTTCTTGAGAGGGTTCCAGGACCCACTATAATGTCCCAATTGTCGTACAATACCTTGATGGAGGGCCCTGTCACATTTTTGCCACCGTTACTGGGGTCCCCATTCATGGCCACTGTCACCATGCTCAGAACAAGCTGGCTAGGCAGCCTCCTTTGCATTAAAATGGGTGAGAACTAAGCCTTCCTACTGCTCAGCTGGGCAGAAAACAGGATTAGGCCAAGGACGGCTGAAGGCCCCTGGTGGGGGCGGCCCCAGAAGGCCAGTGTCGGCCACTGCCCTCTGGCCTGAGCTATGCATCAGTTCCCCTTAGCCTCAGTGAGGGTGAACAGCCCCTCCCTGTATTTCAGTGTCTCTAGCTCTCAGTGTGGGGTTAAGGGCATGTGTGCTCTGGGTTTCATTCTGAAGGGAAGAAACCCACGTTTATAGGAAGAACGATATAGAGAGCAGGCCAGAATGCTGTTGCTCTGAGGTGGACGGACGAGGACAAATGTCCATCCGGGTGGCACCTCTGTTAGCTCTCAGTCACAGTAACAAAATACCTGATAGGAGCCAGTTATAATGAGAAATGTTTACTTTGGGGTCAATGTTTCAGGGGCTGTGACTGGTGGCCATTGCTTTCAGGCTCCTGGTTGGGCAGCGTACCATAGTGGTGACAGATGTCAAAGCACAGATGCTCTACTCACAGTGGAGAGTGGAAGAAACCAGTGAGAAGAGCCTGGGGTGCCATACACCCCCGAAAGACATGCTCCAGTGACCTTGAAACATCTCACTATAGTGTCACTTGGGAACCAAGTCATGAACATTGGAGGACAGTCAGCATCCACAGGTCAGCAGCATCTGAGCATGCCTGGAGCTCTTAGTCCATGGGGAGAAGCCACAGCCTGAAGAAGGCAACTGAGGACCAGGTTTCCAGGTGAGGGTCCGCATGAGAGCATGCTGTGTCAAAGGCTCAGCACTCAAATATGCCACCCTACAGACACACACATGGAGGGACAAGGCAGCTCACATACGAGAATTCAGAACATCCCACATTTCCACAGATGGGGGAGGGGCACTAAATACCTCATCCACACCTCAGAACCCATGCCACTCAAAATGAAGACCTGGTGTGACATTGGAAGTGGCAGAATGTCCAAGACTATCAGCAAATGAACAGACAGCTGTGGATAGGCGTATCCAGGCCATTCACAGAGAATGAGATGCTGTGTGTGAACCCATGGAAGAGGCCATGGAGAAGGACAAGGAACTAAGGTAGCTGCCTCTGGAAAACTCAAGGGGCTCAGGAAGAAATCTTGGCTTTGTGCCTTATGTGCTTCTTTACCACTGTATGTCCCCAACTTGTGATGGTTCACTTTGGTTTTTTTGTCTTTAGAAACATTCAAAGTCACATGTGTTCAGAAAAGCAAACAAACAAAAAGCCTCAGTGCATATGTGTGCATATATGTGCAGTGCTAAGGATGTGCATATGTGTGCAGCGCTAAGGATGTGCATATGTGT
>NW_021604665.1:945787-950976 GCF_004785775.1 Grammomys surdaster | reverse complement strand
AGGATGTGCATATGTGTGCAGCGCTAAGGATGTGCATATGTGTGCAGTGCTAAGGATGTGCGTATGTGTGCATTGCTAAGGATGTGCGTATGTGTGCAGCGCTAAGAATGTGCATATGTGTGCAGTGCTAAGGATGTGCATATGTGTGCAGTGCTAAGGATATGCATATGTGTGCAGCGCTAAGGATGTGCATATGTGTGCATTGGTAAGGATGTGCATATGTGTGCATTGCTAAGGATGTGCATATGTGTGCAGTGCTAAGGATGTGCATATGTGTGCAGTGCTAAGGATGTACATATGTGTGCAGTGCAAAGGATGGGGTCTGAGCCTCTGGTACTCCAGGCAAGGCTCTACAGGAGCTACAGTCAGCCCCCAGAACATTATCCTGATGTCCATTCTGAAACCTGCAGTGCCCATTGCTCATCACTGACACTGAGTATGGCTGCTTGCAGGCACTCCTTTGACATGCCTCCACAGGCTTCTTGCCCAGCCCTCTGAGGGAGACACTCCATTATTATGTAAGAAAACATCTTGCCAGATGCAAATTCAGCATGCCCCAGGAGGCTACTGGATGAGAGCTACAGTCTGTACCACAGCTCCACTGAGTGCTGACCACAGCCCTCTTGCCTCGGTACCCCACCTGGGCATCTTCTCTCATCCACACATAGGAGATGTGCACAGAGATCTCTTCCTTCCCCACATTAGGACAAAGAGAGAATGTACACATCAACAGCGCTGTCCTGCTCCAAGACCCTTGTCCCTCTGACCAGAGACCCTGTCTCTAGACCACACCGACAATTCAGACCACGACCAGGCAGTGACAAGGTGACATGGAAGGAAATGGCACCAGATGAGAGACCACAGGGGTAAGAAAGTATACAGCCTGCCCTAGGACTTCCATTGTATTCTTTGAGGGCTCGGTAAAGGGACAGTCACTGGTAAGACTCCCCGGCAGGGACAGAAGAAGCAGTCAGATTATCCATTCTCTTGGACCCCCCTAACCCTAACAGAACAGGCTCAGGCTGCATGACCCAAGTCAAATCCTTCTGGCAGTAGCCCAGCCTAGAGACTTGAGAACTCCATACTTCACAGTGGGTAGGAAGCGCACGCCCCCCAGATTCATGCCATTTATCTTGCTATAGTATTTATTAAGAGTGCCCTGGAGAGGAGCGTACTCTGCCCTGGCATCATCAGACGCTAACTGGAAAGTTCCACATTGCAGGAAACTGAACACCACTGAGGGGGAGTACCCTGTAATTTGTATGCAGTTGCAGGTCATTACCAAAACGACAATGAAATGCAGGCTCCCTGTAATTAGATGCTTTTATGAATTGGGTTCCAAGGTATTAATGGCAAAGCTATAAGATCTGCTCCTCCCTCGATTCCATTGCCCTTTCTCAGTCATCCTCAGGCAGACAGAGGCCCAAGGGCCACTCTGAGCACCTTGGCTGGCTCTAGCTTGAGGATCTGTCATGTTCTGGATGGTAGGTTGTAACTCCCAGGAGCAAGCCTCAGAACCAGCCCAATTGTCTACAAATTGGAAGGTATGCCTCTAAGTAATTCGTGACCCATCAGATCTTGGAAGATGTTCCATCGATGATCTCTAGAAATCTGACAAAGTAAAACAGAAGGGTGCCCAAGACAACCCAGCACAGGAACAAAGATCTTGAGATGAGCATTCCTGCAGAACTCAGTGGAAGTTTCTCTGCCTGCTCAGGCTATTGTACCTGGCCCCGCCACACAAGATCTCACACACACCTTGCCTCCCTTTCTCACATGAACACTGCTCCCTGGGAAACCCACCAACAGATCAACAGGAGAAGGAAGATCCTGAGAATCCTACTTGCCACCTTGGTACCATGCCTACCTGAGCAGACAAGCTGGCACAGCCACACTTGGCCCAGTCTCATCCTACCTGCCTGCTCTAGGCACACTGCTGAATAGACAGGACATGGCATTGAACCCAACCTAATGTGATTTCTCCCCTCTACTGAGGGCACAGCGAGCACGTCTCCTTCTGGGCATGAGACATGGCCCATGTCAGCTTATCTCCTCTGTATCACAAGGTTCTCATGTCTACTGCCACATTAGTAGGGCTGGAAACAAAATGAGGGATAGGAGGTAATGGATTAATGTATAACTGCTTCTCTACATAAAACAAGCATTGAGCCAACACCTTCTCCCACACCCTTCAACTTGAAAATATCCCGATATGGAGGCATATTAAATGCATACAACACGCTCTACCACACAGCTTAGCAGCAGTCCACCAGAGTGATTGCTTAACTACCCAGTGTTTGGAAGAATGTCATACTAAACATCGCCAGGCTGGGAAAGAAAACCAAAAATTAAAAATTAGAGGTATGATTTCTATGGAATGTATATTGACTTTTACATAGCTGTAAAGTTGGGGAACAGTAAGTTGAGCTGTCGTTAGGCTGGGAACTGTCTACATACAAGGATTTCCCTGTGAGAAAGTAAAGCATGAGGGTCAACCCTGCGGCTCCCTCTGTGGTCAGTCATGTGATGCTATCTGGCTAAGCAATGCCCCATAGGCCTGTATGCTTGGGTGTCCAGCTGGGGTTATAGATTTTTCAGAATGCTGTGGTCCACTCTACGCTGCTCTTTCTCACTGTATTGCTGTCTAAGAGAGGTGAGCACTACCCAAGCCACAGCCTGATGCTGTGGTGTCTTGACATTTCCTTCACTTTCTACTTCAGCCTCACTCTGTAGGTTTCAGACATGGTAGATGCTTTGATGGGAAGTAACATAAATGGACTTCTGCTTAGCTTCCCATACAGTCCTGTTTACCTTCTTTGTGACTGACAGAAGCAACTTTAGAAAGGAAGGATTTTACATGGGCTCGTGGTTTAAAGGGATACAGCCCATGAGAGTGGGGAAGACATGACAGTGTGGCCCCATGGTGAGTGGAACAACACTTTTACAGAGACTGCCAAGTCAAGGCTACCAGCTGTGCTCCCAGTGACCAGCCTTCTCTAGGAGGCACACAGGAGAAACGCAAGGTGAACACAGAAAGTACAGAATCCTGAAAGAGACGAGCACCATTACAGAGGACACTGGGACACCAGGAAATGTGCCTTGAGGGAAAGACCTGCACCCAAGAGCTCCAGACTGTAACAATGCAAATTCATCTGAAAGGTGGGTACCTGAGAGTGAAGAGGCTCTGCGGCACCCTGCTCAAGTGCAGCCTCCTAGGGAATTATTTTCCTAGGCACACGAAAGCCATTGTGGCCATGGTTCAAGGGAGACACACTACAGTTTGAGCTGCTAGTGGAAGTCTCATCCAGGAGTGCTGGTTTTTCAGGACACAGAGTTAATGGGGCCATAGAGGCTGCCACCAAGGCTTCGGAAAACTGCTGAGGCCAGGCAGTGTGCACCAGGGCTGGGCTATCTACATGGAGTCCTGGCATGGGTTATAAGTAAGGTTGTGAAGGCATGGCCTAAGCTACAGTCCAGGCCTCGGGACATTGGTTGTGACAGGAACACTGGCCAAGAAAGAGAAGACACGTGTGCCACAGGCAAAATGGCTGTAGGGGAGAGCTTGTCCAAACCCACCAGAGCCCACAGATGATACCACTGCAAGCCCCAGATGTTGGGGGCTTGGGTTTCAGTGAAACCAGCTGGGTTTCAGTGCTGCCATGGCCTGATCTTTGTGCCATGACTCCTCCCTATTGACATGGGAAATGTCTACGCAGTGCATTGTACTTCAGAAGCATGCACCTTAAAAGCAAAGTCTGCGTGGGCTCACAGTTAAGAGATCATTGGAGTGCCTGAGGCTCAGAAGAGACCTTAGGCTTTCTGCAGTGCTAGAGCAGTATAATGTTACAGGAACTTTTGAAGTTAGACAAAATGAATTTTGCGTTAGGATGAACACGAGCCTATGGGGATCAGGGCAGAATATTATGGTTTGGGATGCCTCACGGGCTCCTGCTTGGGAGATTGCATGACCGTTAGGAGGTGGGGACACACTGGTAAACTGAGTGTCTGGGGGGGATGGGCCTTGAGATTTAAAGCTCAGCCCAGTTCATAGGTGCCTAACACAAGCATGCATATTGTCAGGTGTTGAGTATCGTATAACAGTGCGTGACATACATACTGATAGTGACAGAGTGACCACAGAGAACAATGTCACATCAAAGTATGGCTTCTAATGAGTTTGAGAGTCTTTCACACCATCCTGAAGTCAGGACATCAGAAGCTAGGGATAATAAGCACATGTATAATGTGTAAAAAGTTTTTTTTCCCCCTCAGGGGGTGTGGTCATCTCCACTCAAGGGTTCTGAGTCTGTGTGTTGGCTCAGGGTAGGCTCCTGCCCTGCTGTTAGGCATGCAGCCTTGCACTTATCTCACTAAGCCACCTGCCCAGTCTCTTGTGAAATCCCAAGAATCACACAGTCATCCACGTATCACCCACGTGTTACACACACACTCCCAGCTCACACCATGTACACATGTTTGTACACTCAGTCATACATGGACAGCCCACACCCTGTGACCCTGCAGGCAAAGAGCTGCCCACTCCTAACCTTGCTGACTCAGCACCTTACTGCACTCCTAAGTCCCTGCAGGACACACACACTCCTTTACTCAACCCCTTTCACCTTCCGTAATACTTGCCTATTGCAGGCAGACTTGACCATCTGGTACCTCACATGCCATACCAGTAGACCAGTCCCTCCCAGAACACACTTCCCAAAAGCTGAGCAAACCTCCTCAAGACCTACTCAATTCATACTCTGCCCTGCTGAACTCCCTCCCTCAGTGGCACACGGCCTGGTCACAGACCACCTGGCTGCCTGGCCAAGACCTCAGTGCTCTATAACTCTCTCACCCTCCCTCCTGGGGACAGCCAGGTTGCTATGGCCTCAGACAGGGTTCACAAACTTCCAGTGGAGCTGGGAGACCCAGTGAGCGGTTGGATTGGGAAAGCTCCAGTACCAGGTGCCCTGACAGGGTTGCAGTAAGAGCCCCCACAGCCCACTTTCCAGGCCTTCCTGGTCTGGCTCAATTTATTTGGAACCCAATAAAAGACTAAGATAAAAATAACTCCCAGGAAGTGATCACTAATTACATGCAGGTGCTAATGGCCCCTGGCTTACTGGCTGCTCCAATCCTGAGAGAGAGAGAGAGAGAGAGAGAGAGAGAGAGAGAGAGAGAGAGAGAGAAAG
>NW_021604665.1:937668-945687 GCF_004785775.1 Grammomys surdaster | reverse complement strand
AGGGGAGAGGGAAGAAGGGAGGGGGAGGAGAGGGAAGAGGGGAGGGGAAAGGGGAAGAGAGGGAAGAGGAAGGAAGAGGGGAGAGGGGAGAGGGGAGAGGAGGGGAGAGGGGAGAGGACAGATTCCAGTTTAGCTGCCCCCTGATCTGCATAACGGTCCAGGTCTGCCCACCTACCTGCCTCCCTGATTGACCTACACTCAGACTCTGCTCCCCAGACAGAAGGACACACCTCCAACAAGCCAAGGCCAGCTGGGCACTGAG
Source organism: Grammomys surdaster (assembly GCF_004785775.1). Taxonomy (NCBI): domain Eukaryota; kingdom Metazoa; phylum Chordata; class Mammalia; order Rodentia; family Muridae; genus Grammomys; species Grammomys surdaster. The sequence goes on along the minus strand of NW_021604665.1, from coordinate 945,425 downwards.
ACATCATCTGCAGGGCAGTCCTCATGGCTCATAGAGGGAAACTCTGAGTGACTCAAACTCACTTCCTGGAGCAAGACACCGAGGCTGAATACAGGCTGTCACACACCCGGAGATGATCCAAGGACACTCCTCCCCCTGGTCCTTCAGGGCAGGCCTTTGCCCCCTTTGCATTTCCTGATGTGAAGGGCAGAGATAGGCAGGGTTAGACAGAGACACAACCAGACCAGGGTGGGACTGTGACCTAAGCAGTCAGGCAGCTTAGTTCATGGAGTCTCGTCCCAGATGACTGGGATTCTGTAACTGAGTCTGTGAAGGCAGAGCTGAGGTCTGAGTGGTCAAGGAGGTCACAGGAAGCTACCTTCAGGATCCACACAAGCCCGGGCTCCCTGGAGGAAGGCTGGGAGGGATGGCTGTCCCCATAATGAACCTTTTGTCCACTGCAGCAGGCCAGTCACTCTCTGAGCACCCAGGTGAATTGTGGCTAGCTGTCCTGGACCCTGTCAGCAGACACGCTTACATCCTCCATGCCTCATAATCTTCTAGGTAGTCGGTCCCTTCTGCTCTCCAGTAATGACCCTCTCCTCTACCCTAGACACAGCATGCCAAGTTTTCTCAACATGGCCACATTCCCCAACAAGGCTTGTGCCAGCTGCCACCATTGTCTGGGCAGCAGTGTTATAGCCTAGTGTCTTCTCAGGACATTGGAGTCCTCTGAGCCTCTGCCAACTCTCTTTCCCACCATTTCTGAAGACCATGTAGCATGTCTGTGCTATCTTAAAGCCCCTCTGGGATAGGTATTCTGGGGCTACAGCAGAGAGCTGACAAATCATATGCCCACTGTGGGTAGCTGGTATCCCTGGAAAGACAGACACCAAGCAGATAGACATCGGATGTGGAAGTGACTGAAAGTCAGTACAACAGAGGTAGTGACAGTTCTGTGAGAGAGAAGAACGGGACAGATGGAAGCAGCTTGGCCATGAGGGACCTCATCAGTTCAAAAGCCGCTGTGTCGACTTCACTCTACAGAGAAGACTGCTCCTGAGCTCGTGCTCTCTGGATGATATCCTGATCTTCAAAGCTGTTTCCCACTTACAGTAGCTCTCAAGTGTTCTGGAGGCACACGTGTCTGATGGATGCCTTAGGACAGTGGGAGCAATGGGGAATGGGTGTTTCTAATATGAGGTGTCAGGAAAGGCCCCCAGAGCAGGCAACTTCTGAGCAGGATCCTAAAGACAAGGGAGAGAATGGAACAGCTAACTAGGGGCAGAGTTCCCAGACAGAGGGATCAGCCTGAGTTGGCGGCTAAGGCGCCATGACCAAGAGGAGAAGAGGCCAGAGACACACGACCAGTCAGCTCTGCAGCCTTGGAAAAACTTTGGCTCTTCCTCTGAGAGGATGATGACAGGCAGCAAGGCCCCAGCCTGGCTTGAGTTTTCAGGAAAGTGCACATTGTCACGGTGTAGACCTTTATACTAGACTGTTGGATGTATAGCCTTGATTTTGCACTTTACCAGGGTTATGACTTTAGGGACAACAGTTACAGCCATGTCTTGTCTGACACAGAACACATGGTCGGAAAGTCCTCTCAAAACGAAAGTTAACAAGTGGAAACTCGGCAACTGGGCAGCAACTAAGAGGCTAATACAGGCCAGTCCCAGGGCAGCCAGAGAAGAAAGAGAGATGATGGGGGAAGGAGGAGGGAAGGGAGGGATAGAAGGAGGGAGGGAAAAAGGGGACTCACATGTCAGAGCCCAGTGCCAAGTCCTGGTTTCTCTGCTGTGGAAAAGAGCCTGCTGCCCTCTGCCACAGGTGGTCCCTTACCAATCTATACCTTGGACCTCTCTCTCCACATTCCTCAGAGAGCTGCAGGTGATGAATAGCCCCATAGAAAGGCTGCCTTCGGGCATCTTACTTGGCAGTTTCCACTTCCCTTGACCATGCAAGAAGGGCTGTTGGGAGGGGCCTTCTGACCCTACTAGGAAGCCCTCTGCCAGGCATCCTGCCCCCACCTTAGCCCCATACTCCCTACCTTCCCCCTCCACCTAGCCTGGCTTCTCATGTGGGACCATGTGCAAGGCCTTCTGCTCTCTGCTCATAGTTCTCCTTTGCCCTCTGAATCTACTCACTCAGCCATTCAGCAAACATGTAGACAAAGTCATCTTCCTGTCAGCTGGCATTTATAGTTTGGTATCAAGGGAAACTTAGTATCCCCCAAGGCCTGATTTGTGGGTTATCCAGAACCCTGTCTTCTGAGAGGATGCCAGGAAAGAACCTGTTTTCTACCCCCAGGATGGCAGTTGCTCAGGACTTCTACCCGCTTTGGAGGGCATGGCCTATCATGAACCTCACTACAAAAAAGGAATCTGTGTTAGATTTAGGGAGAACTTACTAATCTCTTGTGAATGATAAACCCTGAAACTGGAAAAGATAGAAAGATATTTAAAACCTCTGGTATTAAGAAAAAGAAAGGAGGAAAGGCAGAGGGAGATTGACGTGATAGGCAGCCACATTTGTAAACAGCCCTGCATCTTGAGAAACAAGTGGAACCATGTAATGGTCTTTTGTCCAGCCCAGGTGTATGTACCATGCACATAAGGCTTTACAAAGGAAAAGTCAAAAAGGAGTTCTACACTCTCCAACCCCCATTTTAAAACCTGGCACCCCTCACAACTCCCTGGTGAATAGAGGCTTCCCTTCCCCAAAGTTGGGATGGTGGCCAGAGGAGGGAGTTGAGTTTATGGGCAGAGAAAGCCACATGAGACAGAGCAGTCTGCAGAGGAGGCAAAGCCAGCAGCCCAGGGCACTGCTGGTGAGAATGGTGGTGTGTGGTTTGGGAATGACACTGAGGGATCTCCAGAGTCCTCTCTCACTCTCCTTTATGACAGGAGTACATTATGGCAGGACAGGTCTTTGCTCCCTGGGAATCTTCAGTCTTCTCTGAAAGGTAGGGTGGTTCAGCTACTGTGAGCGAGAGCCCACCAGTCCAGGTACAGACCCAGCTCTGAATCATGCCAGCGATACATGTATGCTCAGGCCCATCCTAAAACTGAACTCGGTCATAAAAGATTGCCTCGGGTGGTTGAGAGCATCTTCTGGGTTAACTGTCGAGTGTCTGAAATACAGCAAGTGCTCAGCACATGGTAGCTTCGCCTCCACCCCTGCCAGCATGTTTAATGTCCTGGATTAACTTCACACCTCCTCAAGAGTATAGACAGCTTGGGCCATGCCTGACGAACAGATGCTGCCAGTCTGTGAACCCAAGGAGTAAGCCGTCAGCCATCTCGGCTCCCTGTAGGGAACGGATCCATAGCACCTCAGCACCTTGCTCAGGCCTTGCACAGGGTCATGAGAGAGCCCACGACAGAGCCACACCGTGGCTGCTTCTGCCTGTCCTTTCCCCTCCCCAGCAACCCTGGCAGCAGTCACTGCGTCCATTTCATAGAGGCAAGAGCCTGGTTCAGACCAAGCTAGTCATTTGAGCTAGGCTTAAACCTGGCATGGCCATTCTGTCAAAAGACCCTATAATGTTCCTCAAGGCCTGGAACATGCCAGGCACTTAGAATCAATCTTCCTAGGCCAGAGAGATCCAATTGGAGAACGCAGGGCCCAGGTTGGAATGATAGAGAGCTCTGGTTTCCCAGGATGCTGCAGCTGGGGAAGAGTAGAGCCCAGCCTCCTTCCCCTCCCCCCTCAGTGGGGGGCCCATGAGTGCTCACCTGGAGCCATAAACAAGATGGTTCTGAGCCCCACCTGTTGCCTGGGATGTATACCAAGACCTGCGGGGGTGGGGTCCCCAAAAAGGAAGCATCATCCCTCCTGATGTGCCTATGCCAAACTTTTGAAGCCCTATGAAAGCTTCCAGACCATTGCTCTGCCAAACCTCACCTGCGTGCCAGGCAGCCACCCTCCTCCAGCCCAGCTGGGGCTGAAGCAGAAAACCTAGCTAACTCTCAGTAAGCCAAAGCCAGCTTCTGCAACTTCAGTTTCTGCCTGAGGCAAAGGCAGGGGACATTCCAGTGCATCTCAAAGGATACCCCAGGGGTCTGAGGAGAAGCCTCTGAGCCACCATGTGGTCTCCCTGGGGCCTGGTGGTAAGCATGAGGAGCTTCTTAGGGTGTGGGAAGTTGGCATGCACTCCACGCAGGGCTCTCAGCTGTTCTGCCGCTCTGAGCAGGAGTTTGCCCTGAAGCAGCAGGCAGCCTGATTGGGTGGTCCCTAGGGAGGCAGCTGAGTTCCCAGGCCCAGACTACAGGCCTGCCTCCACCTGAGCTGTGAGGACTGTCTACTTTGTCCATGGTGGAAGGAAAGGCTGTAAACTTTGCCTGTGGTGAACCTCTTCCATGCCAATTCACACATTCTACTGAGACATCGGCTGCATGACCAGGCTGTAGCCAAGGGTTTCTAGTCAGACCCTCAGGTAGATCTGAGGCCCAGGGCCCCGCACAAGAGGAGTCCCTTTTCTGCAGGAGGCCAACAGATAGAACACAAATACCCTGTTTTGAACAGTAGACAGAGGGCCTAGCTTCCAGCAGTTGGGTTGTTTTAGGAAACAGATATGAGGTGGAATGGAAGTAGGCCATGCTCTGGCAACGAGAGAAGTGAAGGTTTGGATATTGACCTTCCCAAGAAAGGGCAAGCTAGAGCGTTTTTTTCTTCTCTACTTCCCTTCTCACAACCACTCCCTCACCCCCCCCTTTTTTAAATCTTCAAAGTGATTTGCAGAACCAAGCTAATTAATTTCCCATAGTGGTGGGGCCATCACCTGTCTCCCTCCTGAGTCCCGCCCCAGCCCCCAAGCATCTGGGGAAGGAGATGGCAGAGGGGATAACTCAGCTGGCAGAGGCAGAGGAGAAGGGAGGGCGGGCCAGCCTGCAGCAGCCCAGATGCAAGGAGAGGAGATTAGAGAAGGCAGGAGGCCAGTGGGCAGGCCTCCACCTGCCCTTCCAAGGAGCAAGCTGCAGCCCAGCTCTGCAGTCAGCTCTGTCCCTGCAGCAGCCACTGTGACGGCATCACCAGGACCACACTCTCCGTGGAGAGAGCCTCCTGGCCTCCTCTGCCCAGGGTGAACATTTATACATCCACCCACTCATCCACACCCCTCTCTCACTTAACTATCCAAGACCAACGTTAACTTGGCTCTCAGCCCTTCTATCCCTGGATTAGGAACAGGGGTCACATAGAAATGAGACACAGGCCTTGGATTAAAGAACCCGATGGATGACAAGACAGACTACCAGACAACGGGATGAGACGCACAGACGTATGCTGCAACTTCACTGCACAGGCATTTGGTCTCACACTGTGGTTTCATGGTGAAGAGGTGTTTGCCATGGAGGAATGAGTTAGCAGACAGGACATTTAGACAGAGAGGATGTCAATCACAGAGCAAGCGGGCAGAGGAGTCTGGGGAATCGAGTTCCTGATGACTGGGGAAGGCAGACCATTGAAGGTGCAAGACTGTCTCAGGCAATGCCATGGCCTTTACTCACCCTTCCATGGTGTACACAGATGACAGTGGAGTGGGCACCTGTGGGAAACAGAAGGTACTGAGTGAACCAGAGGCTACCTACAAGGGGTATAGCCACCTGGCCCTGAGGGCTGAGGGAATCAAAGCTCAGGACCTAGAACCTGAGTTTCATTGACAGATAAGAGGTTTTGCCTAAAACATTAGGATGACTTCTCTGTTCCCAAGATAAAACACCCTGACTAACATCAGCTCTGGGGAGAAATGGGTTTATTTCAGTCTACAGTTCAGGAAATCACATAGGAGCCTGAAGCAGAGGTCATAGAGGAACATTGCTGCTGGCCCACTTCAGGCTCAGACTTAGCTAGCTTTCTTATATCTGCCTAGGGAATGGTGCTACCCATAGTGGACTGGGCTATCATACATCCATTAGCAATCAAGATAATCCCCCACAGACATGTCTATAGGTCAATCTGATCTAGGCAATCCCTCAATTGAGACTCCTTTCTCAGGTGACTCAGTCTACTGACAATCAAAGCTAACAAGCAACAGGAGTTCAGAGGTCATGTAGGTAACACTTTGAGCCAGCTGAAGGGCTCACTCTTTGCATGCCTTAACGTCTCCCTAGACAGTCACAGACAGCTGTCCTCACTCCAATACCACATCCAGTCATGGTAACAGTCAAGCAAAGAGAAAAGGAAGGTCTTGCTCCATGCATATTCCTTTCTGGGGACAACCACACCCAGGGGCCTCCAGCAGTCTTTCCCTTAAATCCTCTAGGCCAAACGAAGTCACACATCCTTCCCTGGACCAGGCCTGGTCAAGGAGAGTAAGGCTACTCAAATTAGCCAAGCTCAATCTGAGCCTATCTCCTGAATTAAACACCACACTGACACCCTGAGGAGTCTGGGTTCTTTAAATAGGAAAGAGCAAGTAGAATCTATCTACTGTTAACATTCTAAATGCATTTAAAAAAAAAAAAAGATACCAAGCCTCCTTCCTCACATTGTGTCACTGGCCTTGAGGCATTTTTCTTAGCAGCTCTGAACCACAGCAGTCAGCTTGTTTTCAAGAGAATTAACTCCATGAGACCAAGGCACTCCACTCAGGCATGTGTGTATGAGCCCTGCCTGCATAGCTGGGTACTTGGCAGGTGACCTCAGGGAGGGATTGGTGGGGACTGTCACCCTGAACCATAGTTGATGGATTCAAGTCACCAAAGGCCAGTGTCCCATCACCCATCGTAGGTTCCACAGGGACTGGACCAGGAAGGTTGAGGAAGAGCTGGGGACCATTTTCTCTTGGCAAATGAGAAAGAGTTGCTTTGCAAGGTAACTTGCAGCAGTGGGCCTCAGAGAAGCCAGACCCTGCTTCAGACAGCAACATGGAGAGGAGCCACACAGTGGCAATCATTCTAGACAAGATTGAAGATGAAGCAAGAAAGCCATGATATACACATGTCTACACACAGAGGTTGAGAGGCCAGGCTTTAGAGTATAGGCTCAAGTTCAATTCTGGCTCAGCTGCCCACTGCCTGTGCCATGACCTGAAACAAGGAGACAGACTATCTACCCCTTGATACCTGGTCTCAGGGTTGGGAGCCATAGAAGCAGCCAGCACAAGGATCATGGCTTATATGTTTGTGGCATTTTACACACAAGGACTCTCTGATGCAGGGCAACAGGCATCAGTTGGGTTTCGATCCTAGTAAATGATCTCAGATGCGTTGATGTGCCAAGTCCTGTGCCGGGGCTGTGAGGACAGAGAGAAATCTCCCTCTGCCCTTAGGCCTCTACCCATCATACCTTTGTCCAGGTACTAAGAACTCCTTGGTATGAGTCTGGGCCAAACAAATGTTAAGAAGTGATTTATTGGAAAAATCGAGAAGTGCTAAGAAGCTAGGAGGAGCCAGGACCTGAACGTTTTGAAGGACCCCAAGCAATATACTTTCCCTCTTTCTTTGTCTTGCTTGAAGCAGGGGCACTTAGGGCTTAAGTTCTGGGATCGACCCGGTTCTGCAACTGGCTGAATGGCTCATCTGTCTCTCCAGGCTTCAGGGTCCAAAGCACCCAATAGGACCACGGTGAGAATTGCAAAGACCACCGGAGAATGGAATGAGCCTGGGGGTGGGGGGGTGGGGGGTGTAAGAATGATGGGGTTGAGCAGAGGACCAGGAGTTCTGCAAGGCATAACCCTGTCCTCCTCCTGTCAGGCCCTAGGTCCCGATTGGGAGGTTTGGCTCTTGCCTAGAAGGCTAGAAGGCTAGAAGGCTAGAAGGCTAGAAGGCTAGAAG
>NW_021604665.1:889754-937658 GCF_004785775.1 Grammomys surdaster | reverse complement strand
CTAGAAGGCTAGAAGGCTAGAAGGCTAGAAGGCTAGAAGGCTAGAAGGCTAGAAGGCTAGAAGGCTAGAAGTCTCCTCACTAAGTCTAGCATGTCTGTAGATCTGCAGCCTCTGAAATCTCTGCATCAAGTGCTTCAAAATCCGCAGGGAGGAGTCTCTGGCTCAAGTGAAAACACAGAGCCACTCCCTCCAACCGTGCATGGTAGCAGCTCACTGCAGTAAGTGTCCCCCACAACTGTTACTGGGAGAAATGAGGGTCTTGCAGCATGCCTGCTGCCTGGCACTCTACAGCCCCGCCTCTGCCCCAGTGAAGACAAGCTTTGGTAGCCACTAAACTCCACCCTGTCTGATGAAGGTCCCCAGACACAGAAGAGAGTGCTCCAGGCCACAGCAGAGAACCGGGGATCAGAGTGCAGGATGATCTCACAGGCGGGCAGGCATCTTACTTAACTGGTATTTCCTTTGGCCCTCTTCCTTCTCCCTGCCTACAAATTCACAGAATCAGAGGAATTTTAACCCTTGGTTGTATCCCCTCCGGGGATACAAATAAAATAAAACAAATAAATGACCTACAGATACATTTACTAAACTCAACACAAGAAATGAGAAAAATTACTGACAACATGCTGAGTATAGACAATAGCATTATACTATATGTGAACAAAAGCCATCCCGAAATATAATCTAAGATCATCATACATCCAAATATGAAAATATGAAAATACAGACTGCCTAGGAATTCACAGACGATGTCAGCCCCAGAGAACTAAGTGTACTTTAAGATGTCAGAAACGTTAACAATGGCCCAGTGTGGAAACAGGTCATAGTCATAGGTAGGGATATTTAATGTTGCAAAAGTATTCATTCAACCTTAAATATAATTTGAAACAAAATCCCAACAAATTTACCTGGTGACTCCGATAGATTAATTTTAAATACTATTTGGTTAAAAAACAAGAAAATTAAAGCTAATGTAATTAAGAAACATTGCTTTAAAAAAAAAAGATCAGCACATAAAACTCAGGTGTGCTCTTACACAGCAGCAGCGAGAAACAGGGCTCCAGTACAGGACACTGATCACACTTCCCTAGAACACGCCAGGGTTGGGTTCCAGTCCCAGATGTTCCCTTCCCCTTCCAAAACACAGGAAGTCTAGAGACAATTCCACTTATTAAAAAAAAAAAGGATAAGCCACAAAAAAGAATAAGTCACACAGGGATGCCATGAACAGAAGGTGTTGAAGCTTACATCTGGGAACTGCAAACCATTGTCAAACGGGATAGGAAAAGACAGCCTGTGGCCATAATGCAAAAATGGTGCTGTCACCATGGCAACAAAGCCAGATGGTCTATACTTTCAATGCAATCCAGATAAAAATATCTAGTTGCATCTTTTGCAGAAATTGACAAGCTGATTCTAAAATGTATCAGGAAAATACAAGGGACCAAGTGCCCAGTGTGATCATGAAAAGAAACTGGTCTGAAAAGTTTCAAGACATATCCCCAGTGGTAGGTGCACATGGGCCAGCACAGCAGTCCAAGGCAGTGCAGGGTAGGATAGGAAAGTTCTGTGTTCATCACCAATAGGCTTCAAACAAGGACACGAAGACAGTCTGGTAGCAAAGGAACTGCTTACCCACAGCTGCTTTTAGAACAACTGCTATCCACACTGCAAATGGACAGATATGGAGCCAACTTCATATCACACTTGAAAATGAACTTAGAATTCGGCAAAGCCATAAATGTGTAAGTTAAATAAAAACCCTAAGATGAACATCCAAGAGAAGGGTTGTAATCTTGGGTTAGGCAACAATTCCTTTAGCACAGATTACCCAAGGGAAATATCAATGAATTAGACTTGATCAAAATTACAAATTTTTTCCTCAGAGGAGATGTGAGCCACAGCATTTATCTGATGGAGGGGTAGCAACCAAAAAACAGAATTCTCACAATTCCACAGCAAAACAAACAAAAACAAACAAAAATAAAATGTAAAAACAATTTGAGTAGAAACTTCTCCAAAAGCAGACTCCATAAACAAAAGATGTGAACCACCAGCCATAAGAGAACCATTAATCCAAACCCAGCATACTCACAAGGATGGCTGTCATCCCTGCACAGACAGCAGCACGTGCTGGCAAGGATGCAGGAAATAGAACCTTACACGCTTCTTGTAGCAACATGAAGTAGTGCAGCCCACATGGAAGGTCAGGCAGTTCTTCAAAGCATAAAAGTTAAAGTTGTCACGTGACCCAGTAATTCTACTCCTTGCTGCTCGCTCAAGAGAATTGAAGACCCAGGTTCATACAAAAGCTTTTACGTATGTGTTCAGCACACCATTATCCTCAGTACCCAAAATGTACAAGTAAGTCAAGTGTTTATCTGCTGATGAATGTTTGAGTCACACAATGAAATATTATGCAGGCATGAAAAGGCATTAAGTATGGCACATGACAAAACAAAGAACCTTGAGAACACTAAACTGCATCAAAGCCTGGCATAAAGGCCACATGTATATATGTATATAAGTGTGTACATACATATATAATTTTGTATGTATGAAATGTTGGCAATAGACAAATTTATCAATACACAAAACAGATCAGTGGTTGCTAGGGGCAACGAGGAGTACTGCTAATAGCAGGGTTACTTTAAGAGAAAATGTTCTCTGCCATGGCAGAATTATACAGAAATGGAACTGGGAACTGTACAATTTAAAATAAGTTGGATGGAATGTGGAGTGAATCATGATTTAAAAAAAAATGAAAAAGATACAAACTATCTATGAATGAATGGAAGCCAAGGGCCAAGACGTGCCAGAAGAGAAGCCAGGCTTGCCTTGCCAGCTGCCAACATGCCCTCTCTCACTCTAATCTCAAGATGGGACATCTGGCTCCTTGCTAGCTTGGTGCTGCTACAATGTTACTGTGAATAGACAGTGAGAGGCCCCCTTAAAAACACCACTGGTAACATTCCGTAGATGTTTGTAGGTATCTCCATCCCCTGACCTACGAGGTGATAAATCATTCTGTCAGAGCCAAAGCAACATTAAAGCCCTGCCCCCAGACATTTAACAGGCGAAGGACACCCAACATGCAAAGAAATAGGCCAGAGCTAGCTGGTCCCAGATCTGTCTCTCAGAGTGTAGTCCTTGGGCTCTCTGGGAGACATAAGGCACACAACAGCACCTTGACCCACTCTGAGTCCCTGTGTCTTAGATTCCCCGTATATGTTTTGAAAAATCCTAAGAAGCATCTCTGCAAAGGTTATCACAGACAATTGGACAGTCAAAGCCACCCTAGATAGTAAGTTGACTCTTCTAGGGGACCACTCAAGAAGAGGGGTGTACCTGGATGTCTTTTTTTTTTAAGATTTTATTTATTTTATGTATTCATCATTGCTCTCTTCAGACACACCAGAAGAGGGCATCAGATCCCATAACAGATGGTTGTGAGCCACCATGTGGTTGCTGGGAATTGAACTCAGGGCCGAGAAGATCAGTCAGTGCTTTTAACCACTGAACTGTCTATCCAGCCCCACTGGATGTCTTTAAGATGCAGAGCTGGGATCTGCATCCCACTAACATGCTGAAGCCATGAGGGTTTACTCAACCCTCACAATTATAAGAGAAGCTCCACAAGGTCCTGTCAGCCATGGGATAGGCACCCAGATAAGAGGGTCACTGGGGTTCTGCTGGAGTTGGGGACTGGCCCTAGGGATGCCACCTTCCCATCCTGAGGGAGTAAGAGAAATGCTGTTTGAATTCACTTCTCAGTCACATCTGGCCAAATGGTCCTGGGCTCGCCAACATGGCAGAAGGCTCTTGAGTCATCAGATTCTGTCATCTGGGAATGCTGGGATGAGGTTCCAGTGGTTGATTCCCAGGACACTTCACACGCACAGTGCGTGCTGTCACAGAGACAACAGTGAGAACACACCTGTTGTACATTTGCCCAATCATATTCACTCTGACAGCCCAATGGACCCTTCAGAGCAATTAAAATCCAGAGTTGCTCTGGCCAGCAACCTACTAGTGTCAGATGGTTTAGGCCTGTTCTACTCCTGATAAATAGAACCCATGAAGAGCAGTGCGGCTGTGGGGCTCTGCTGCATGGCTCCATGGTCTTTGGCTGTTTGTAGAGTCATTCTTTCGCTATCTGGAAAGTCATGGGTTCTAACACCAGAACCATGGGAAGGCAGAGGCCACTTCACTCCACTCCACTTTGCGCCAAGGCCCTAGGCACATATTTAGCAAGCTGCTTGGCGTCATTTTGCTCTGATCTGGTGAAGCAAATCTTTCATTTCTGACAGAATTTAAGAACATAGAAGAAATATGTCATGTACACTCAAACCTCCAGCACTCAGAATGATGTTGACGGACAACCATTCTGCCAGTCAGACCTCACTGGGGCTAGACCTCAGCTTTTGGCCTCTGACATCCCCACCAGTCACCCTCCCCTGCACACCATGGGGATGACTCTGAGCTCAGGAATCGTGTGCTCACTTTATACTGTCCTTCCAGCACGGCCTCAGCTCCTGACATACATCAGCACTGGCAGGTGGCAGAGGGGTGTGCTTGGTGACAAGCTTGCCAGCCTGACTTAGTGGCCACTTCAGCCTCATGCTAGGGATGAAGCAGCAATGAAGGTCCCAGGCTATGCTGCCACTGGCTCTTCCACAGAGCCCTGAGCACTCAGGGTGTCTACTGCACCAGGTGAAACTCCCTGTATCACTCTGGCTTACTGGCCTGAAATGGTTCCACCAGTTCAGTGGCTGGGGTACAGCCTGATGGCAGAACAGGGGCCTGGAATGTATGAGAGCCTCTGTTCAGGCCCTGATACCACAAGAAAAGAAGGAAAGGAGAAAAGAGAAAAAGAGTGGCCCCTCTGCCCATTTTAGAGGTGACACCTCGGTCATGTAGATTGTCTTGTCACAGCAGGTGACATTTGGTTACAGACAGACTGCTGATGACTTCTTTCCTGACAGCCTGCTTTCCCCATGCCTGAGTCATAAATATCCCCCAAACCCCCACCATCCTTAGGGGGTTCTGAGACTTGTTCTCCCGTCTCCACACTTGGCCTTGTGACTACATTTTCCTTTCTGTGATGGGCTGACTAGCATGCTCACCCACACTTCACAAATGAGATAGCTATAACTCAGAGAGATGTAGCAACTTCCCCAAGGACACACAGTGAAGACAAAGCAGCCTGGGTGCTGAATCCATGACTCTGGTCACCCTCTCAGCACCTAGAACATCAGCTGACTGAGCACTGGGCCTCAGGAAGGGATGTCAGTTCCAGAATCTGTACATGGATGTCACTACGTGAAGGACCAACACGTATGAACACCCCTGCCTTTCTCTTCTCTGTATATTCCATATACACTACAAAGATAGATCTTGAGTATTTATCACTTAAAAAGTAAATACAAATTTTACAAATATAAACTAAAGCTAGTAGATGCTTTAAAAATGAATAGATTTCAGGAAGTGAGATCTACAACTTTTTTTGCTAAGGGCAATTATGTCTTAGCTCATCTTCTGTTGCTATGACAAAGCACCATAAACTGGGAAATTTATAAAGGAGCTCACAGTTCTGAAGACTGCGAGTCCAAGAGTGTGTGGCCACACACTGATGACCCTGTGCTGTGCTACAACATAGCAGAAAGCAGAAAAACAAACACCCTGAAAGGGACAAAGCCCAATAAGTAGCCTCCTTTAACACAATCCACGATTGCAGGTACTAAGCCAGTCCCATGAGAACGTCACTAATCTCTCCTAAGTACCACCTCTCAAAGTCCCGCCACATCTCAACTCGCTTACGTATGATTTCACAGGGACAGATCATATTCAAACCAGAGTATGCTACCAAATTTTAGACCTTATTGGTCAAAGCACTGCTGTGTGGGGTACAACGGGGAAGTCAAGAGCAGTGCCTTCTGGGTAGTCTCGTGGGTCATTTGCAGATAGGCAGATGGGTGCATGGGAGCTTAGCACATGGCCTGGCCACCAGGCACTCTGCATTAAATCCAGGACCTACTATTTACTGTCTTACTGCATTGTTTCTCGACACACCTAGCCCTTTATTTACCCCTCCCCATTGCTACTGGGACCCCAAGCCTCAGGCAGTTCTTAGAGACCAGAGGAGGACCACTCAGCCCCAGAGGAGTCCATGGTGACAGATTCAGACATAGATAATATCTAGAGAAACAAACTGCCCCCGAGAGAGCCTGTCAGGTGCACTGGAGTCCTGGCTGGCTTCCTGGAGGAAAGGGCCTGGCAAGAGCCTTCTTGACAGCAACAACTTCAGTTGAAGCAGGGAACCAGCAAGCAGTGAGGCAAGCCAGCTGGGTCACCAGTGTGCATCTTCTGTGTGATGAACACTCTTTGAGGTACTAGGGATACAGCAGTGAACCAACCAGAAGACAGCCTCTGGACTCATGAAGCTGACAGCCCCGGAGGGTGGGGGAGGGAGTAATTAGTAAAATATATGGTGCTTGAGAAGATGAGCTAACAAGAAAAACAAGATAAAGCAGGGCAGGTGGGCAGCCAGTGCTGGGGGTTTTGGAGTGCATTCCCGAGAAGGGAGCGTCCACAACAGGACTTAGGAGGCCAGGAAGTGGTGGAGAAGCAGGCAGAGTCACAGGCAGCAGGGACAGCATTCGTGCAAAGGCCCTAGGTGAGAATAGGGCATTGGGTACTCTGGAAACGGAGCGAGGCCATCAGGCTAGTAGACACTTATAGGTCATGGCTGATGATGCCGGCCTGCAGGCCATCCTGAGTGCTTTGTCTTGTCTCTCACAGAACTGGGAGCAGTGGGGATGTAAGGCATAGAAGGGGACATGATGCCAGTCCAGCTGCATGTTTCCTGACTGTGAGGGTCAGAGCAGGGAAAATGGACGAAGAAGCCGTGTCAAAGCTCAGGTAGAGCGCAGGCTCAGACCAGGACAAGGGTGGCTCCTGCCTCACCTCTTCTGAGGCTACTGTAGCTTTCCTCACCCTTCTCCAACCTTTCCTGCTCCCGGGCCCAGGCAGTGTTAACTCAGAAAGCACTGCCAGCTCCCCCCAGGAAAGGCCCAGGCTAGCGGAAAGAGACATTCAGAGCCCGCCAACCCTGCAATTAGTGATAAGATGGATTCTTCCCCCTGACAGGCATAGGAGATACAGGACCTGTTATTACCCAGCATAATTACAGCGTCTAGGCTGAGGAGCACCCTGTAAGAGGAACAACCTCGGCCTGTGTAGTGAGTGTTCATGTCCTCCTCCCTCCTGCTCTTCCGCAGAGGCAGAAGCACCCAATGGGCCTGGGGTCAGTCAGTACTTAGACGCTTTCAAGGGCTCCAAGGCAGGCTTAGCTTTCTCCAGGGCTGGATTCAGTTCTCTGCATCTGAAATGGCATCATGGGAAAGCTGAGTGGCTCTAGTTGTCCGGTGGGCCTCTGTCCCCCTGTTGCAAGCCAAGTTTGAGTCTCAGTGATACCTAGTGCCAGTGAAAAGCCACCAGTGTATCGGCTATCCCAAGCATATCTTGATGCTTGAGTGGGTGACATATTCATCCTCAGTTTCACTGAGCTAAATGGGTATTTGTCTGACTCGTGTGTGTGTGTGTCTATGTGTGTGTGTGTGTGTGTGTGTGTGTTAGTAAAACCTTGTGGACTGCTGCTAACAGAGTCGCAGAGTCGACTGTATGAGTGTTGAGCAGGTGGTGTCTTTGGACCCAGGTGCTCATGGATGTTAAATAATTTTGACACAACAGATAATCCTCTCTTCTGTCCTGATCATTACAGAGAAACTCACCCTTTGATACTTGTCTGCTCTGGCACTCTCCATACTGGTCCTGCCACCTACTAACCAAGAAGACAGAGGTGAGGCCCAGAGACAGAGGAACTGAGATCTGTTAGTGTTACCTCTCAGTCACCGTACAGGTTGATGGGCCTCTGCATGCGATTTCCCTGGGTGTGTTTTAAGACAGTTTATCAAATTTCCATTTGCTGAGAAGCGGGTGTGCTTAGAAGAAGGCTGGAAGGGCCAGTGCAGGAAGGGCAAGTGTGAGAAGGGTCAGTGCAGGCCCAGGATGCATAGGTGCTGATACCAGGCAATCTCCACAGCTCGAAGCATGATGATTTTCCCCTGACTGTCACCTGCTCCAGTCTCTGCCATGGAGGCTCACATGTCCCCTGGAGCCCCTTCCCCTCCTCTGCAAGAGGGAAACACTGGCCACAGTGGATGGCTATGGACCTGGGTCCCTGCCAGGTGTCATGCTGAGTGAGATGTCAGTGTGTTGTGGCTTCTGAGAGGCTGATGGGCTAATGAGGGGGCACCTGACAGCGCTGAAGACCTGACATGTCTATTCTCAGGAAGCACAACATCTGGTTCTTAGCCCAGCCTCCTCTGCACCATCTGCCCACCCCCTGGATGGCCTAGCAGCGTCCACTTGACAGATCGCCCTTCTGATATCTTTATTATGGCTTTGAAAAGTCTCAGTGGGGGCTCCTGACCCCATCCCCTCCTGGAGAAATGCTCCCCGAGGCATTGCGATGTAGGTCGGGTTAGGGACGAGATACCACCTATGCTTCCTGGGCAGACTGCTCCCCTGTCACTGGGACTGCTCCATAAATAACAGCAGCCTCCCAGAGAGGTCCCACTGGGCCAGGGAGGTGCAGATGCTCACAGGACATGCTCAAGGCGGCATTTCTACATTTCCTGACAGAGGTCAGCCTGAGATGAGTTGCAGGAAGGAACGATTTCCGAAAACAAGCCCTAAGTGGATTCTTGCTGCCTGGGCTGGGCCCACAGTGGGCTTCAGTAGTCTGACTCGCTGTACTCACGCTCTCAGAATGACCACATACAAGCTACCATGCACTCGCTCCATCATTCCTTGAGCATGCATTGGTTTCTGGAACAAAGATCCCGTTCAAGAAAACCATGTCACGAAAGCCAATGCTTTATACCTGGGTCAGGACAGCAGCTGGCCTCAGTGAGGGCCACCCTTGCTACACAGGCACACCTGAGCACAGCGTGAATCAAGGACTGGCATTTCTGTCACATTTTGAATGGCTCCATCTATAAAATTCAGAATTACCCTGGCAAGATTCCAGCCTCTCCCCCGCTCCACACATACCCCAAGGCATGAGTGCCCAACTGCTATCGCTAGGAGAGAGGTGTGGAGCATCGTGGGCTGGAGTGGCTACACCAGCCCTGGCTAAACTTTGAGCATAGCCTACCCCACATACTCCAGAGTTTCCTGAGAAGCCATGGATGGAAGCCTGAGAGAACATGCACTGCATGTGCTCATTAGCCTGCACTGAGCATGTGCAGACCTTTCTCCGGGTCATTATCTACACAATGCGGCATAACAGCTATTTAGCAGCATTTCTCCGTGTCATTATCGCTACACAATACCGGGAGCAGCGTTTACCCATGTATACTGCCGTGGCATTGTGAGCAATCTGGCATGGACGTGAACAAAGGGGTGTGTGGGTTACAAGCACAAGCCACACTCGTTCACAGAAGTTGCAGGGTGGTAACTGGGCTTCATGATGTGGTGGTAAAAAAATCCAGTAACCCCAAAAGGTGCTCATTAACTGTCACTTCCTCAGCCCTTTGCATGCGGTCACCCCACAGCTTGCCTCTCCTTTGTGCAGATGAGGAGCCGAGTCTCAGAGGCACAGTGATGGTCTCAGGACCGGTGCCAGAGATAAGCTTCATCTTAGTCTCAGCAGTCAAAGGCACCTCTCATATCCCACAGGAAGCTGGCACTCACCTGTCTACTGAAGGTTAGAAGTTCATGGGAGTGGCGGACTGGGCGTATGCCACAACATGCTGGAGGTGGCTTGCTACAGGTGGCTGCTCTCCCCCTTCACACTGCTTATAATCACAGGTTAGACTTATAGGTTGTCACCCAATGACACGTCAAGCACACTACATGCACGCTAAGTTGTATGATGCTATGTAACTCCAGTTCTGTGCCTGCAACTCACCCAACTGCAGATGAAATACTGTTTTAAAAACTGGTATCAGCTCTGAGCATGTGAACTTCTTGTCAGCACTCCCTGAACAATACAGCAGAGTTGTAATCTGCAAGCCCGTTATCTCACATGGCGTGCTCCAAGCCACCCGTGGTTGCTTACAAGCGTGCAGAGAACCTTTGGAGCTCCTGTGCAAACACCTTACGTTAGATGAGGACGTCAGCAGCTGTGGGATTTAGAATTCACGGAGAATCCTGAAACCAACACCTCACAGATATGGAACGATTACGTAATAAAACATGTAGAAGGGGAGCTGGACAGGGTGTCGGCAGTTAAGAGTGCTTGCTGTTCTTCTGGAGGACCTGAGTTCAGTTCCTTATTGGGTAACTCTAGCTCCAGGGAATCAGATGCCCTCTGCTGGCCTCTGAGGGTACACACACACACACACACACACACACACACACACACGCAAGCACACTCACACGCAGAGAGAGAGGGAGAGAGAGGAGAGAGAGAGGAGAGAGGAAAGAGAGAGAGGAGGCAGAAGAGAGAGAGAGAGAGAGAGAGAGAGAGAGAGAGAGAGAGAGAATAAAAACAAGGAATAGAGTAATGGCTCAGCAGTCAAAAGCACTTGCTGCTCTTACAGATGACCCAGCTTCAGTTCCCAGCACCTATGTGGTGGCTTTTATCTGTCTATAATTCCAGTCCCAGGGTCTCTGACACCCTCTCCTGACCTCTGCAGGTACCAGGCACATGAACATGTGGTATACTTATACACATGCAAGTAAAACATTCATACATATTTTTTTAATTTTTAAAATTATTAAATAAAATAAATCTTTTAAAAATGAAGCATGCTGTTATTTCTATAGTGTCAGAATGGATGGATGGATGGATGGATGGATGCATGAGTATGATATACACCATGTTATATTCTAGTTATTTGTACATTACTGTCTCAGGAGACACACCATTATTTTAAGTAACAGCTGCTGCGCCAAGAGCTTTTAGCCTGTCCCTGTGCTGTTCCTGCCTGGAAGGATCTCTTAGATTATATAAAATAATCATTTATATTCTATAATAGATCTTATGGAATATAACTGAATATCCTATGTAATCCAACAAGCATATATAGGATATACAGTTTGTTGTACTAATTTTTAAATCTCAATGGGGGCTTCTGCCCTTCCCTAGATCATTCAGTTCCCAGATAAAATACACAAAACTTTGTATTTATGATAAGCCTTTAAAGCACCAGATCTGGGCAGATATCAACCCTTTAAGTTATTAATAATCCCCAGATATGACTTGCCATGATTTTTCTGGGCCACGCTTACTCGTACTGGGCAGCTCCCATGGCCAATTCTCATGATAGTTTGCACCATGACGTCTTCTCTCTCTACCTCTTCTCCTCTCCATCCTTGTCCTCCTCAGACCCCAAGCCCAGGAACCAAAACTCTGCCCACCTCTCTTCTGCCCAGCTACAGGCTGTCAGCATCTTTATTCAATCAGTAGTTTTAAATTAAGGAGCAAGGTCACATAGCATCACTTGTATGTGAAGATTCTCATCCCTGAGGCAACCAGGGTCAGTATTTAGCCCTAAAATACATAGCACCAGACCAAACTTCAACAATAGGTTGTCCAAAACAGTAGTATGGAATTCAGTCAGTTTTGCTCATGCCTGGCTCATAAAACAAAACAAAACAAACAAACAGATCAGGGAGTTAGACAGATCTGAATCTGTCTGCACAATGTTCCTATCTGACCCATCCTGGTCTTCAAGCTTCCACAAAGGCACAATATGAGGTCCTCTGAGGTGGTAGGCCTCCGCACTCACTCATGGCTCCATCTGTGCTGTGTGCTGTGCTGTGTCCATGTGCTGTGGCATCATGGTGCCTGCCCCTTGTGTCCCACATGGCGAGAAGAACACACTGTTCCTATACTGTCAGTTTCCTCTCATGGAGAATCAGATATCACCAACAATCCCAGAGGTAGGTGTGATGCAGAGGCAGGGAGACTCTTCTTATAATATCATAACACCGTATTGTTTAGTTTAGAGCAGATACCAAATAGTGAGTATGAAATGTAAAATATAGAGAAACTTTTATACAAATTATATGGAAATAATAATACAAAGGAGAGAGAGAAAGAAAGAAACCTCCACCAGTAGAAAGTTCATGTTTCACTCATTTTAAGTCAGTCAATTACATTGAAGTGAATTGTAGTTGTTTAAGGTGCATGCTGCAATACATTGAGAAACAATTAGGAAAATAAAGGGACTGGGGAGGTGATTTGGTGGATAAAATGCTTCCTACATGGATAATGACTAGAGCTTAGCTCCTCAGAGCCCACAGAAAAACCAGGCAGACATGTTAGCTACCTGTAATCCCCAGGCTTGTTAGCTAGGGTAGCTGGGATTGGCAAGCTGTGGAATCAGTAAGAGATGCTGGCCCAATGGAAAACAATGGAGTAAGACACCTGACATCAACTTCAGGCCTCCACACACATGTGCTCCCATATCCATGCGAACACACATATATGCACATATACCAAACACACGCATACACATGCAAGAAAGGGAAAAAGAGCGTAAAATAGGAAAACTCAGTAGAGAAGTTAAAATGGTGAATGAACAAAATGAAATAAAACTGTCTAACATAAATTAAACCAGTCAGGAAAAAACAAACAAAGGAGACAGATGGGCCTGGAGAGACAGCTTGGTGGTGAAGATCACTTATTCCTCTTGCAGAGGCTTGTGGCTTGGACTCTCAGCACTTATGAGGTGGATCACAACCACTGTTAACTCCACTTCCAGGGGCTCCAATGCCCTCTTCTGGCCCCTGCAGTCACCGTGTGTATGTGGTACATAGCCACACATGCAGGCAAAATATTTGCACACATTTTTTAAAGTGGCAAACTTAACCTCAGATATATTGGTAATTACACATAATGAGTGGTCTGAACAGCCAGATACAAAGACTGTCAGACTGACCGAAAAGAACTCCAATAGAAGACAAACAGGCTTTTGGGAACAGGGAAAAGCCCACACTGTAAGAACTGGAGCTACAGAGCAGAGAAGTTCCGTCATTGTACCCGAAATAAATGAATAAATAAATACATAAATAAATAAATAAATAAATAAATAAACAAACCCTATGGCAAGACATATTGCCAGAGCCAAGAGTAGATGTATCAGGATAATACAATGCTCAACTACAGAAAAAAGATACAATAATTACAAATGTATAGACACTAAGTAAATGTTTCAAGATACAAGAAGTAAAAATTACAGTCAAAAGAACAATAGACAATTTTACTATAATAGTTGTAGAGACAGATGAGTCGATCTATCGGGAAGATGTAGCAATTATAAACGAAGTTGCTTCTAAGAGCCATAAGTACAAAATGGACACAAAGAGAGAAACACAGTTCACTAATGGGGGATAACAGAATAACACTATAAACTAGTAGATGCAGAAGACTCATCCTAACCACTATGGAAGACTTATCTCAAGCTCAGAGGGAATATCCCTTAGGACAGGATTCCACTAGGCCATACACCAAATCTCAAAACATTCTGAAAACTTAAATCTTACAACTTTTCTTCTCTAACTGTGAAGAAATTAAATTGGAAATTAACAACAGAGAATTGATTTGGAAAATCTCCAACCACTTGGAAATTAAGCAACACACTCCTCTATTTACGATCAGAAGACACATCTTTATGTCTCTCTAGGAAAAGTGCAGCAGAGCAACCATCACAACTGTCAGCAACGTATGTCAATGAAGTATGTGATTTAGAGAAAAACAGCAAATTACCATCAGACAACAGTTACCAAAGGAAACTGCAGTAGCATACACCGAGCAACATCTGGGTGAATGTTGCTAACGATTCAAGCAAGCATGTCTAGCCTTTGACTCAGCAATGTGATATTATCTACATCTGTCTATACAGTTAGCCTCATGAACCCAAAAATTGAGTTACAGAAAAAACAAAACACCAAAAAACAAAACAAACAACAACAACAATAAAACCTCACAATGTTTTGTTTCCTTTGCTATATTTCATTGAGACGAGTTTGTAGCTACCTTGGGGCATGTGCAGCCCACAACCCATAGCTGGTAGAAGCTGTAGCTGTCTTGGTTTGCATAAACTTCCACTATTATGTCTGAATAATGAAGTTGAATGCATCACTCAGCCAGACTACACTTTCAGCCAGGCTCTACCTCAGCTTGACTCCACCCTCTGCAAGACTCCACCCTCAACAGGACTCCACCCTTTGCAAGGCTCCACCCTCAACAGGACTCCACCCTCAGCAAGGCTCCACCCTCAGCAAGGCTCCACCCTCAACAGGGCTCCACCCTCAGCAAAGTTCCACCCTCAGCCAGGCTACACCCTCTGCAAGACTCCATCATTACTGGGCAGAAATGAACAGCAAGCAAAGGAACTAATGAAGAGTAAAACTATTCACACAGGACAAAATGGAGAAAAACGATGGCCCATTCTACTCTCAAACTGCCGCTTCACATATAAAACAGCATTAAGACAGTGAAAGGTGAGAGAAAACACCCCAACTATAAATCTTAACATCCAAGAGACAGCATATCCCTGTGCTCTGTGGGTTTTCTTGTTGCTTCACCAGTCTCAGACTAGGTAGTCATCTTGTTTTGTGTTACTATGTTAAAACATTCTAACAAAAAACATCTTGGGGAGGAAACAGTTCAATTCAGCTTAAAGTTTACAGTTTATCATAGAGGAGAGTCAGTGCACGGACTCAATGTCAGAGCCTAAAGCAGAAACACAGAAGAACCCTACTTGCTGGTTCATTCTTTGGCTCATTCAGCTAGCTTTCTTATATGTCTCAGGACCACATATCCATCAGTAGTTCTGCCCATAGTGGACTGGGCCCTCTTGCATCAGTCAGCCTTACTTTAGAGGTAAAGTATAGAAGAAAATCTATAGTATTGTAGGATGACAGTTCTCAATGAATGGGGATATTTAAGACAATTAGTAGATAGATGATAGAGAATAAAAGAATTTTAAGAGGGATTAGAGAGTTGTCTCAGCAGTTAAGAGCACTTGATGCTCTTGCATCAAGAGAACCTGGGTTTAGTCCCAGAGCTCACATGATGCCCACAACTGTCTGCAATTCCAGGTCCAGGGGATCTGATATGCTCTTCTTACCTTCCCAGGCACCAGGCACACAGGTGATGCACAGATGTACATATATACAGGCAAAACATTCACACACATAAAAATAAATAAATAAATATTTAAAAGAGCATGAAGAGATAGGTTTCTACACTACTCAAAATGGGAAGTGTGAATGCTAGCAGACTGTTAAGTTGTGTATGTACTTACTAGTACTTTACTTCCTAGAACAAATATATATGTGTGTGTGTGTCTGTGTGTGTGTATGTATAATATCCATATTAGATATAGAAAAATACACTGTAAAGAAATAAAAATGGAATTCCAATCATTGTTCAATCAACCCAAAGGATATAGGTTAAAAGAAATGAAAAGCAATTACACAAACAAAAAGAACAAAGAAGTAGACAGAAAATGAGATGGCAGATTGAGCCCTCACCTATCAGTAATAAATTAACTTTAAAGCATTACATTAGATGTAAATTAAAAGATAGATTCCCATAATAGTTGTAAATACGACACAACTGTATACTTTCTACAAGAAACTCACTTCTTCAATAAGAACACAGGCTGGCTTATGAGTGAGTGAGGAAAGTCCAGTACACAAACACTGATGAAAAGAAAGTATCAGGTAAAGACTTACTACAAAGCTCTGCTAATCAAGACTGTGGTACAATGGTGACACACAGCATGCAGAACAAAGGAAGGAACAGACCAGAGAACTCCAAAATAGCCCTGATTATGGATAACTAATCTTTGAGGAAAATGTAGATACATCATTCTCTCAGCTAAACTGCTAGGCAGAGCAATTGAGCTAATTGTAGACCCTCAACAAATCTTTAAAGAACTAACACCACACTTCTCAGAGTATTCCAGAGTCAAAAGGGAGGAAACTCTTTCAAGACCCATTTTGTAAGGACTGGAGGGCACAAAAAATTAATTAAAAAAAAAACAAAGCTATAGACCAATATCCCTAGTGAACAAAGACACAGAAATCACCAACAAAATGGATTAAACTCAGTGGCTCACCCAGAGGATCACCAATGATCCAGTGGGTTTCTTCTCAAGGATGAAACAGCGTTTCAACATAGCATGTCATCTTAACAGGAGGAGTGACAAAAATTATTTTATTGATCATCTCAGCAAATGTAAAAAAAAAAAAAAAAAAAAAAAAAAGCACCTGGTGCACTCGACATCCCTTGGTGATAAAAGCCCTGAACAGAGTAGATGTGGAACAGGACTCAGCACAGCAAGGGGACTGTAGGACAGACCCACTGCAGTCAAGGGGACTGTAAGACAGACCCACTGCAGTCAAAGGAGAAGGTAAGACAGACTCACTGCAGTCAAAGGAGAATGTAAGACAGACCCACTGCAGTCAAGGGGACTGTAAGACAGACCCACTGCCATCATCGTGAGGAAAATGTTCAAGTGTTTCCTCCCACATCAGAAACAAGAGCAGAGAGGGCTTGCCCTGCTCTTCCATAGAGTACTACAGATCTGCTGCCCAGGGTGGTGAGACAAGGTTTACAAACCAGAGGGAGCAAACAAATCACCTATGGCAGACCAGAAAACAGAGTACGACTCAGGCAAGAAGCCAGGCCTGGCTAGAACCTACAGGCCTGTTCTCCAGAAGACCACTTCCTCCAGCGAGGCCCCTCCTCCTAAGGGTTTCTCCCCCCATAACAGTGCCACTAGCTGGGGAACAAGTGTTCAAACACAGGAGACTGTTGTGGACATTTGACACCCAAGTCCTAAAAAGCAGGAATGAGATGGGGGGGGGTATGACGCTGGAGAGATGGCTCAGTGGTTAACATGGACCTGAGTTCAATTCCAAGTGCCCACATGAGACAGCTTATAACTGCTATGACTCCAACTATAGGGGAATCTCATACCTCTGGCCTCCATAGGCACCAGGGTTCATGTGTACATACCCAGACACAAACACCACACATACACATAGCTACAAAATACAATAATACAAAAATTAAAAACAAAAATGTATGTGGAGATTAAAAAATAAAAGGTGTGTGTGTGGGGGGGTGGTGTCAGTTCATCTGAACTATCCAGTAATTATGTGTGCGCACCTAACTGAGCCCCAACTACATGGCAGAAAAGCTGACAGACTTGAAGATGAGAGTGTGCAATTGAACCAAAACAACTGTAAATTACAACTTCCTGCTTTCGGTAATGTCAGGATCAAAAGGAAATCAATGGGGTGGAGAGGACTGTAAATCAAGTAGACCCCAAACCTCTACAGGGCCCCACCCGCTGGTGGAATGCACAGGGGACACTCTATGAAAGGCTGTTTGTGGCAAGCCATAAGGCCCGCTTAAGACATTTGAACAGAGAGAAACAATGAGATCCTCTCTAGGTGCCAGGGAGTAAGCTTACGTTTCAGTGAGAGAAGCTTTGGAAAGCACAGAGGCACGACTATTAAACCACACTTGTTTCTATGCAGAGAATCAGAGAGGAAATTGGACAATGCTTTGAATGAGTGAAATTGGAGGTGCAATATATCAAAACTTCTGGGATTCAGAAGAATTTTTAAAAAACAAACAAATTTGTTATACACACAAAAGCAAAATGGTAGAATACTATAAGCAACTGTACAGCATCAAACTAGACAAGCTAGTGAAACAGGTCTAAGTGAGAATTTGGGCCAAAGACGCAGCTGATCAGGACTACAGAAGAACATGCTTGAGAAATATTCCCAAACCAAGGCTGACCTGCTGTCCCCTAGCTGCAGACAAAGGCCTAGGAAACAAGGTCTCATCAGGACCTGCCACAGCTAGATAATTTTAGGACCTCTCTCCCTTTGAGCCTCAGGTATCCCTTTAAATGCCAGGATGGATGGATGATGGCCAACTGGGCTGTTGGCTGAGCTGTGGGACAGAAGGTCCTTCTCTCCCAAGTCTTTTCAGTCCTAATGGTCTTTTTCCAACACTACTTCCTGAGGTGCTTAGCTCCTCCTAACATCCAGAAGATCCCCAAATGGGGAAGGGCAAGCCTTGAGCTCAGGGCCAGGAGACACCAAGGCAACCTTGTCCTGGGTGCTATCCCCCTCCCCAGTCCCAACCCCCATCGAAAGGAAGTGGTGGTATATTGTTCGCAGTTACACTTAGATGGAAAGCTGGCTAAAAACAAGGTTAAGTGATAGAAGCCTGCTATGTGTGTTTGCCACAAGCGACGGCCTTTATCTGGAAAAAGATGCCCCCTACACAAAGCTGCTGCTTGTGGCTGTTGAACAGTAAGGAGCCGTGGCTCAGGAGAGCAGCCAGGTGGCAGGACACCAGCTGGAAGCTGACTTTACCCACACCTATTACACTTTTGATTTCTGAACCATGTGATCATAGCTCAGATGCAAAATAAAAAAAAAATTAAATGAAAAAATAAATTGAAAATTAAGACAAGCATGAAATAAATTAGAGCAATGCCCACTCCCCCAGTAGAAGTCTCAGTTGTGGCGCCTGACTGACGGAGGGTGAGCAGACACTGGCCAGCCACCGACCTGACGCACTGGCCGTGGCAATGAACTGGATTCCTGGGCACTCAGCCCACTCCCCACCCATCAGCCTGTTCCCAGCAGGTGCCAGGGACAGCTCACTTAGCCCATGGGGTGACCATCAATGCACACATTCTTTGCCTGTTCCCACAGTCCAGTCAAGTTAAGTTTGCCCATTGTCAGATACACCTCCCAAACCCCAGAGTCCTTACCTGCTAGTTGACCACAGGTTTGGACTAAGTAAGACTTAGGCCTGCTAGCTGGAGCAGTGCTGGAGCACTCACCCTGGTGACGAGGATAAGGGAGAACTGGGGGGCTGACCAGTTCAGCTGCCACCAGGCCCAGACTCAGGGCTCTGAGTTGGCCTACCCCCAAATCTATATCATTTGTGAATTATCGGCATGCATTCTATTAATCCAAAAACACAGGCTCTCCATGACACAAGGCAGCAACGGGATGACTGCGAGGAGTCCCGGTGAGGATCCAACATTGATGGTGTCACAGAATCCAGAGACCTCAAACCAGTCCAATGATTCATTGCAATGAACATTTAAAAGTGAAGATGTGTGGGCAGAGGGATACACTGTGGGACACACAGGACACACTACAGCTTCCATGATGAGACGTTTTCTATGCTTTGTCTTTGTGTATGTGTGTGCAAGTGTGCATATGCGTGTGTGTGTTTTATTTTGGGGGGAAGGTTGTAAAAGCAAGGGGCAGATATGAGGGGACATGGAGATGAGCTGAACAGGACTAGAGTGCATGATGTGAAACACAAACGAATCAATAATAATCAATAGAAAGTAAAAAAAAAAAAAAAAACCTTAGGCTTGAATATACAGTGCTGCCTGAAGCCAGTGTGTGATATGCAGACCCCACTGAAGGATTGCTGCCTCTCTCCTGGGAATGTGTTTTTTCATAGTTACCTCTAGAAAGAATGGTGAATGCTCACCATCCTCCTCTTGCCTGAACAGCCACAGACCTCTGCTCACACCATACCGGCTTCGTCTGCACACCAGCCTACCTGGGGGTTGAGTGCTTCACTTCCGATTCTGCTTCCTGGATGACCGCGCTCAGAGGCAGGTGAAACTGCTTGCCTCTAGGACACACATGAGATGACTCCGGGTCCCACAGTGCAGAAGCCAGAGTTCCTCACTACACAGCCAGCTAAAGAGCCAGAGCTCCAAGCGGCCTTAGGCCTCAGCCCTGAAGCCCAGAGAGAAAAGACTTGTGTGAATTCCCATGAGAGGCCCAAGTGATGGGGCTCCTCAGGAAAGAACCCGCCATCTTGGCATGTTCCCTGCTGACACTCTACCCCATCCCAGCCACTGCCTCTGCCCCGACCACCAGGCCTTACATGCTTCCCGTTTCACCTGGAACATATATATTCTTCTGTTGGAGATATGCTTCTCTCCCTGCAGACCCTCTCATGGATGGAGCAGCTGGAGACTGTTATGATTTACATCTGGAATGTCTACCATGAGCCCCAAAGCTGAAGGCTTTGTTCTCAAAGCAACAACACTCAAAGGTGGGGATGTAGGAAAGAGATTGAATCATTTCTCTAACCTTACCGACTGATTAATTCCCCTGATGGGTTCATAAGCTGATGGGCTATTTACTGGGAGATGGTAGATTCTGTAGGATCCAGGGCCTAATTGGAAGAAGTCGGCACCAGAGAGAGGTCAGATGTCTATGACCGAAGGCCCTGCCCACCGCATCTCTCTCTGCCCTGGCTGTGGAGACCAGACACTGACCAGCTCCTCCATCCAAGGATCTCTGGTTCCTTCTGTGCATCCCTAGAACACACCTCAGGATCACACCTCTTACCCTCTTCTGCAGGCAGGGGTGGGACAGATGAAGTAGTGGGCAAAAGGCCTTCAGGAAGTGCAGGGCTGGTAGCCAAGCCAGTCCCAGATGGCGGTGTCACACAGGAGCCCAGCAGCAGCACCCAGTAGCCTCATTTGCTTGTCTCAACAATTGGAGAGTTCAGTCCTGGCCCAGATGTGTCCTCTGCCTACTGCACTTGGCTCAGGACATCCTTGGCTCAGGCTGCGATTACTAAAGACTCTAGTGGTAGTGGCATGCCAGGAGAAGCCAGAGCTTCGTGGGAGGACATGAGGAAACATGGAGGCATAAGCTAAGGAAAGGCCCAGTTTCAGAAAGGGAGCCCACAGCTATGTGAAGAGACAAGAAAGCCAGGCTCGAGGGGCCAGGACAGTGCTAGGACAGAGTCTAAGGCCAGGAGCAAGGCAAGAGATATGATGGAAAGGCACCCACAGGAAGGAGGCACAACCTGGCAAGAGTGGACTAACCAGAGACAGAGAGGGTAATTGTGATCCCAAGGAGCTCTGTCTTGACCCCCACCAGACAGGCCATACGAGAGCAAGCAACAGTCAGTGCAGCATCAGGGAGCAACCATCAGAGGCCCAGGAACTGTGTTCAAATCTTTCCCATTAGCTCTCTACCCACGGGCACTGTCCTCTGTCTCAGCTTCTTCATTCACAAAATGGAGCTAAAAGGAGGTAAAAAGTTAACTTGTCATAGCACTGGGTCTGATACACACAGCTGGCTTCCAGAAAGTACGTGTTACTTCTTATTTATGGAGTTCCATGTTCTAGGATTGAATGAACAATGTGAGGTGGCTGGAGGTGAGCTGAGGCAAGCCCCTCAGGCAGGTGGGGGCCAGGTCCCCAGACTTTCCTCAGGAGTGGCCATTGTAGCTGAATACCAAGCTCTCACCAATTCCAACAAGGCAATGAGCCCACCAAAGCCCAGTGCAGATGATTCAGCTGGCGTTTGAATATGAAAGAGTTAAAAAAGCATATGCCAGCATGTAAATCAAAGAGGCTAGGCCCTGTACAGAGACACATAGTGTGTATAGACCAGTACATATAGAGATGTACATGATCATGGAATGTGTGTGTGTGCGTACACACACACACACACACACACACACACACACACACACACACACACACCACATGCCAATTCCAGCTTGCCTCCAGGGTTATAGAGCCGTATCCTTTAATATTTCAAATTACATAAATTTCATCTGTCAGTTGGACATATGAAAACATTTCCCCAAGCACTTTCGAGGCTAAGCTGCAAGGCATAGACCATAGCTTATCTACAAGCCCTCACAACTCCAGGAAATGTTATCTGGAAACACTGCTGTCTGGCTAGCTCCAGAGACTACATTTCCCAGTCTCCTTTGCAGCTAATTAAGTTGCCCCAGGAAGACAGGAAGGGCTAATGGGAAGGGAGCCAAAAATGAGTGCCACTTGCATTCCATGAAGGAATGGGCATTCTCCCCTCTTGCCAACCTTCATTTATAGCTGGCTGGGGGAAGATAAATTCACAGGGCATTTCTGAGGATGCCAGACTCACCTCCAAGTCTTAAAACACCTTATTGGACCATAAACTGGAAAAACTGTCAATGCTCCCAAGTGCACTCATTCTGTCTTGTTTAAGCTTCTGTGTTTGGAGGGTTCTTCATTATGGCAGCCAAGCCCAGGCTCTGTGTAATAGGACAAAGGAGATGAACAGGCTTCTGAGGAACACATCTCCACTCAGATACAAGCACGTGGAACACCTAGAGACATGGTAGAGGACAGAGGGAAGGCACACAGCAAAGCAGCCATGCCCAGATCTCTCCGTCCCAATGCCTGTGTGCTTCTCCCTGCAGTAACAGCTCACACTCGGACTGCACCTCAGTCTGCACATAACCTCCCTCTACTGCAACACTCCCATCCCAGTGCATGGCACTATAGCCAGGCTCCAGGCCCTAGGAGATCACTCTGCTGTCCTGCATCTCCTCTTGTTCTCAAATCACACCAAACTCTACCTGCATCCAGTCTCAGCCACTCAGCAGCAAAAGACATTGTTTAGACACCGGAGGGCACCTTCCACTGTCCCCTAGACTCCTGTGCTTACACCTGGTTGCCTATGCTGCCCCTGGTCTCTCTTGCTGCTGGCTGCCTGTCACATGATAGTTCTATTTTTGCACACATTTCCATGATCTATGTGTAGTAATGTGACCCAGCCAGTGGTCCTTTCAACAGCTGGCATCAAACTGTTTGAACTTAGCCTCCAAAAGTATGAGCTAGACAAACCTCTTTTCTTTATAAAGCATCCAAACTTGGGTATTTTGTTATAGTAACAGATAATAGACTGATAGTGTAGGATATTTTTCCAACAGAAGGAACAGAATTGGGGGAGAAAACAGGATGGGATAGCTCAAGAACAGAAAACAAGCCAGAGGACCAAAGGTTAGCCAACAGAAGGCAGCCATGTAGGTCCTAATAGGAGGGTTTAGGACAGTGTTGCGAGAGATGGGATTAGCTACAAGTTTTCCTCAGAAGGCTAGCAACCTTTCAAATGCCACGATCCCTTGGTGCTACAGCAAAGAGAATCCAGCAGAGCTTTGTAAACTGTGGGTCTCAACCCACACGGGCTTGTGTAGCTGAATATGAATGCTTAAAAGAAATCAGTAACAACAGTAAAATCTCTCTGAACATACAACTGCCAAAATTCAATTCAAAACCCACAACTTAATGAAGCCAAATGCTTCTGCTGGTGCTCACTGGGCCACGCAGCACAGCCTCCCCACAGCCTTGGTTCTGAGCACACATGCACACACTACACTGGGCATCTGTTATACTGAACACCACTACCCAGCACCACCAGGAACCAGGGACATCATGGCTTCTCTGCACAAGGAAGCTCTGCTCTGACAGAAGCATAATGTCTGAGTTATGGAAAACAAAGCCTCTGTATTTCCCTACTGTCATTCCTCAGAATATAGGGGACAAACAAGTTTGGACTCTATCATGCAATATTTTACTTTTGAAATTGTTCGAGTTGCTGAATTGAGTCCCCTTAAATGACTTTTTTGACTTAGAATCAGGGCAGAATTACCAACAACTTCTGGAATGGCCCTAAACACATTTCTGTTGTGTTTTGCTACATATTTATGTGTTCTCAGCATTGATGACCATAAAATAAAAATATTGATCAACTCTGAAGACACTGAAGATGCCCTACATTTTTCCAGCATAAAAACATTCAGTCAATATCTAATCTTGATGAAAAATTAAAAATTACAGCATCTCATTAGTGATCAAACCTACTTTTTTCTTTAAAATATGGTAAAATTATATGTATCCCAAAGAAGCATTTAAATTATCTTTGTGGTTTACTATCAGTAGACACTTAATCTGTGTAATTTTTTTTTTGGAGACAGGGTTTCTTTATGTAATCCTGGCTGTCCTAGAACTTGCTATGTAGATCAGGCTGTCTACAAAATCATAGAGATCCACCTGCCTCTGCCTCCCAAGTACTGGGATTAAAAGCTTGCACCACTATCTCCCAGCTTGCATAACTATTTTTATATCCCTATACACCTGAGGTCACACATGTGGTATGTGGTGGCTCAGTTTCCATGCTATGCCACTGCACACCAACGCTTTCTTGGGCAAAAAGGATTACCAAGCAGAAAAGTTTAAGCATCCCTGGGCTAAAGGAGCTAAGGGTTTTCTCTCTGCACACTGCCCCATGAAGGTTGTATGAGGCGGCCACATGCAGCAGTTCAGGAGACCTGGGCTTCCCTCATCCTCCACCTTACCCATGTGGCCACCAAGGCTGCCTTACCAACATCCATCAGGAGAATATGGAAGGGAGAATACAAGACCCCAAGCCAAGCCTGGAACAAGTGAGGAGCACCCTCTGCCCACACTCCTGTGGCCATGATTCTTGCAGTGCTGATAAAGACCAACGGTGACACAGACATCACTATACACTAGTGTCTCCACGTCCTCCCCTCGGGCACCAAATGTCATCCATTCAGACACAAATAAAACAAAACCAAGCCTCTGTCTCTGGGGGGGGGCAGAGAGACAAAGTCACAGAGAGAGACAGAGAGGAGACAGAGAGAGACAGAGACAGAGAGAAAGAGATACAGATAGACAGACACAGAAACAGAGACAGAGACACAGGCACAGCACAGACACAGAGATACAGACACAGAGTGAGAACTCAAAGTCCCATATACACATGGCATGGTCTGATGTTCTAGGCTATAGAGGCTATGTGTTTGTTGTTCCTTATATACTTGGACTCTCTCTCTCTCTCTCTCTCTCTCTCTCTCTCTCTCTCATACATGCACACAGACTTGCACATGCACATACAGAAGCACACACATGCTCATGTACACACACAGAGAGAGGGGGGAGGGGGAGGGGGAGGGGGAGGGAGAGGGAGAGGGAGAGGGAGAGGGAGAGAGGAGGTGACAGAGGAGCAGGAGCAAGAAGCTTGGAGAAATACCCACTCAAGAAAAGGAGACAATGGCAGCCATCCATCAGCAGCAAGTGGCCCACAGTGCAGGGTGACCTCATGGGTGTACCCTGGTAGCAAAGGCTACCCCCAGGCTCTGCTCTCTTGGTAAACTGCAAATGCCTTTGAGCCTAAATCCATGGCTCTGTCTTTAGGGTTTTCTTCTTATCTGTCATGGCCATGGCCGATGGAGTAGGGCATGCTGCTCTCGTGGATGCTGCGGATTTCCCAGTGCCCATCTTGGAGAATTGGTGGACAATGGGATAGATAGTTTAAACTTCAGTCAGGGATTCTCTTTAGAGCAAAATCACCATTTCTTTTCTGACATAACTCACAACTCACCTAAGTCTATTTGCCTCTGGTCCATTCTGCAAAACATAAATATCCTTACTAGTCTTTCCTTGACTGTCAAGCCCTGAGTGTTTCTTTCCTACTTCCTTGCCTCTCTACCTCTTCTTCAACTTCTTCATGACGGTCTTAAGGCCACATCGTGGAGGGAGATGTCACTTCTTCACTGCAGGCTGAGAGTCTTCAAGTTTTTCCATCCCTGAGAACCCCTTCTCTGCCCCTTTTGATTCCACTTCAGACGAGCTGTTGCCATCCCCAACTCTGCTCTTCCCAGCACTGACAACACACAGCTCACTCTTCATCAGCCTTCTTTACAAATGGTCACAAATGTCTGGGAGGACACCTTTCCAGGATGGACCCAGGAGCAGCTGGCAGCAGCAATGTTGTCCATGGTCATGTGACCAGAGCTCTGTCACTACTGTGCATGATTCCAAGGGATACATCTCTCCAGGGAGGAGTTCAGATCTCAGGTTTGGGTCTAACTGCTGTCCCTACTGTCTCTGTCATGAGGCCTCCACACAGGGGATGAGAGTCCGGGCAAAACCAGCCTCCAAGGCTCTCTAGCCCATGTTTGAGATTTCCTCAGCCAAGGCAGAAGTGACAAGTCCCTGTGCCTGGTACTGCCCCTTCCCAACATTCCTCACCTGGAACCAAGCACATCAGACCCATGGCCATGTGCCTAGTCTGACACAGCTCAGGGCAAAGTGTGGAAGAGGCTTTGACAGGAGTCTGTTCAAAGTATGCACTGGCCAGGACCTGGAGTCCCTGAAGCTAGTGGCTGTTTTTATCTGCTTGGAAGATGTCCCAGGATCCTCTTGTCTCCTATTTCTCATCCTTGCTTAAGCTGGGCCTCTCACAACCAGCTCTATAATAGTAGAACCTGGAGTAGCTCACAAGCCACTCCAATGTTGCCTTGTGGTATGACACAGCAGACTAGGTCAGGGGCAAATCTGAAAGGACTACAAGGATTGTTCAGCCCATGAACACTTACCCCAAGGGAAACAGGGTCCCTTCTATTCTTGAGAAACAATCCCGAGTCATTTGTCACACTTCTCCGAGGGGCCCCAGCAGGTACAAGTCCCCCAATCAACACAGTAGTGACTGGCTCAGGAGTACTTTCTTGGATTTGCTTTTTCCCCAGACCCACCTCACCCTTATCTTCTACTTCCAGTCCCTGGGATTGTACCTTAAATAAACACATCTTAAGCACTTGCTGGGGGTGACACTTTCCAGAGTGGAAGCCTTGGGAGTCTCCAGAATTTGACAGGCTCACATGCAAGTCAAGCATCACTGCCTAGATCATGGGGCTGTGAGTCCACAAAGCCCATCGCTTGCTCCATCTCGACTTGATCTAGGGTCATGGTTTGATATGTCCTTCTTATCCTGAAGCCGCTAAAACTGAGAACTGTCACACATGACTACCAGATCCTCATCACTCAACGCTCCAGACCCCAGCTTAGTCTCTACTTCCTTGTCCCCTCAGCGTCCCCACCAACACTGTAAGACAGGTCATATTATGATAGGCTGTGAAATTCTAGCCTTCAAAGCCTTAGCTAAGACTAAGACTTTGTTGGTCTTATTTGGAGACAAGGACTTTGAAGAGTAGATAAGCTAAAACAAGGTCATAGCATAGACCCTCATGTCATTCAGTTGGTGTCTGAAGACACAGGAGGACAGCAGACTCAAGCCATAGGGAAGGGCCTCAGAAGAAACATCTTTGAAGGCATCTTGGTTTTTTATTCCTACCCTGTGGATCTGTGACGAGTGGGTCTCTGTGCTGTGATGTCATAATGGTCTGAGGAAATATCACACTCGTCTACTCTTCGTCCCTACCTCTGGGCCAGGCATGCAGGCCCTGCCATGCTCAGAAGCACGTCTCTCACCACCCCGTGTGCCAGCTGTAGAGCAAGTGCCCACCTCCCATCCATAGATGGGAAGAACCACACTTCTTCACAGGAGACAGTGAGATAACATAAATCCCACAATGAATCACAAACAAAGGAATCCATCCTGACAACCCTGCATCCCAAAGAACATTCTAACTGATGGGTGGAACTGGAATCGGCCCTCCTTGGCCGCCCAACCTCACATATCCAGACCTATGTGGGGCTCCTCAGAGACACCCAGGCCAGACTGCAAAGACTTGTGCTCAGCAGCAGCTGTGCTGCCCATACCTTACCCGTGTGGCTCAACTCAGACAACTCAGACCCTTTTTATCCCGTCCTGCAGATTAAGAGACAAAGCGCTCACTGTGTCAGCAGGCCTATTCTGGGAGAATCCAGAGAAACTTAATGAATATGCAAATTGATGCAAATGAGCCAGTGTGAAGCAGAGAGTGGTTCCCTTGACGCCCTTTGAGAGCTGTGCTAGTGAATAGGGGAAAATGCCTGTGAGTGGCAAGGCGATGGTCGGCATGGAAACAGGGCTGCCAAGGTGCCTAGGAGACTTCAGTCAACCCCAGAACCAACTATGTCAAGCATCCCCCTCAGCAATCCTGCTCACACTTGAGTCCCCACTTGAGCTGGAGAGTGCTCTGGACACTGGAGATAAGCTTCAACCCTGAGTCCTGAGAGAGGACTCAGGACATGTGAGCCCCAGAAAGCAAAGCTGGGAGCCCTGTAGGTTGCATCCCTTTCAGTCTGTAGAATGTCTAAATTTCAGGGGCACCATCACAGGGATTCAGCCAGAAGACACTGACTGTCCTACCCATCCCTGGACAGGGACCAGCAGGGCCAGAGACCTGGTCCAAAAGACTTACTCTACAGAGCCCAGGCTAAGGCCAATGCAAAATCAATTCTCAACAAACATTCTGCCCTTCCTGAGGAAGGGACTCCTCTCCAGACTCAACCCATGTAGCATGGTGGGCTATTTTTATTTGTGTTCCGGGTGAAATAAAACAAGTTAAAGCAGAACATGAAATTTGAAGATTCCACCTTAAGGGGAAAAAAATCCCCCTTGCAATAACAAATCTCTAGAGCTGATGCACTGTGGAGTGGAGCCCTCCCCTCTGAGACAAGTCCAAACGCTTCAGCGTTATGAAAACTCGGAGGACTGCTATGCCACTGAAAATTTATGACCCCCAAATCATTCCTAAAAGACTGTGCACATTCCCCACCGAGGGCCACCTTCTGGTACAACCAGCTCTTCTCTAAGTGAGCCAAGAGGGCCATAGCTGCCACGTCAGACATATTCGGGCTGCCTGGGGCATCTGTTCTGTATGGCCAGGAACATTTTGTCTGTGCACATCTGCCTTGAGACAGCACTACAACATCCTGGAAGGTCCCCTTCCGGCCCCTAGAAAGGACAGTCACCTCCACCCTCAAAGAAACAGAGAATCTCAGTTCCAGCCTCAAGTCCTAAGACTACCCTCACACTCTCCTCTGAGAACTGCATTGCCTTTGAAGATGATGAACCGGAACACATGTAGGCTGAACGTCTAAAGCACGTGGCTCCTGTGCTTTGGAGATGTGGAGGCAAGTGGGAGTGGCTGTGCAGGAAGCTCCTTGGCCCACACAGGAATGGAGCTGAGATGGACCCCTAGTCTTCGGGAATCCAGAGCCATGGCTTCCACACAGCAGGTAAAGTAAGGCAGACAGGAATTTGAATCTACAGACCCAGGTCCATCCTTCTTTAGCACCAGACTGCCCCGACCTAGGAGCATATTTGAGATGACATTTCTGTCAACCCAACGTTATAACAAGTATGTTCTTTTGTGCCATAGTAGCTTCAGAGACAGATTGTACAGTTGGTCCCAGTTTTCCTGCCCTCTGTCCTTATACCCCCACCTCATCTCTCTCCCAGAATAGCAGTGAGCTGATGGTGCTTCTCTTTGTCTCCCTTTGGAAGGAGCCATTGCCACGCTGCCCCTGTTTCTGTCCCAGCAGACCTTCTTAGGGGCAAGTTCTCCCTCCATAGTTCCCCAAAGTAACAGCTACACACAAGACACTTCTTGCAGGAGCTCTCTAGACCCCACAGTCACTTGCCATGAGGCTTCAAGTAGTAATACCCAACAAAAACAGAGCCAGAGAGGTCACACAGCCCAGTGACAAAGTGCCAACATTAGGGCTCTTTCCTGCCTCTGCCTGACTTACCAGCAGTAGCAGCAGTAGCCCCTCCCCTTGTCCACTGCTTTCATCTGGCAAGCATGAGGGTAGGCCCTGAGCTTACCAGGCTCAGATGAGGATAACTGTGGCATTCCCCAACAGACAGTACGCCAAGGCCTGGGCAAAGCCCTCTCCATTCACACTCTCTAATCCACTCTAAGGCTCAGAGATGCTACATAACTTGCCCAAGGCCACACAGTAGTTAAGAAAAGGATTTTGATGCTGGTTAGTTCAGGTGAATTAGAGGTCACAATCTAGGCAACTCAGAGGCCGGAGGAGGGCCCTGGCATGGGAAAGGGGTGCACAGAACATGCCCTCTATGTAAGAGGACCACTCCTCATTCAAGTCTGCAGATGGAGACACTGGGATGATCGTGCTTTCTGATTCTTCAAGAGAAGGTGGAGAGACTGGGGTGTGGCTCTGTGATGGAGTGCTTCCGGTAGCCAGGAAGTTCCAGGTTCCAGCACCAGCATCAAAAGAGAAAGGGTGAAGCTAGACCTCTGTGCGGAAAGCCACATATAGGAAAGAAAAACAAGTCATCAGATTGACTGGGTACTAGGGCTACCTGCTACATGTGGCTTGGGATGCTTCCAGTTTGAGAAGATGTGTGCAGTCCCCCACAGATGAGGAAACTGAGGTCTGGATGGGAAGGCAGTAGTATTTATACCATTCTTGGCAGAGCCCGGGACCAGCTGGTACCTCAGCAAAACCACATGAAAACAGCAAATGCATATGTCATTGTCTCTAGCCCAGGTACCCAAGGTGCAAGGCAGCTTCAGAGGGAGAGTGAAGGCTGAGGCTGCAGACCTCTCTGGGTGGCTGAGACACACTAATGTCTCAAAATAGAGAAAAGCAAAAATGAGAAGAGCCCCTTGTGAAGGCAATGAAGAGGGTCTCCCCTTTATTGAACAGAGCTGGCTGGGCTACAAAGCTGGAAGGGACACCATCAGCTCTAAAACTTGCCATGGGGCTTGATCCTGTGTGACCCTCTCCAGGGCTGGCACTGGGACCACTTGCTGCACAAGAGATGATAGAGCTGAACAGAGCTCACCAGTGGCCGGAGACCCGGGGCCAGTGGCATCCCAGACTGTGCACTGCCAGCCCCCAAGTCTCTAGGCTGTCACCACAGCACAAGCTCACTCCCTGCCCCTTTGAAGTTCAAAGAATGGGCCTCACCCCTCCAAAGCAGGCAGTAAATCAGGCAGGAGAAAGGAACCTGTCCATCCCGACTGAGTTATGGCAGCCGCGGCGAGACAGCCCTCACCCTCTAAGCTGGGCAGCTCCACCCTCACCTGCCCCTTCTGCCCCTTTCCTGGAACTGACCAGCTTCTTCATTCCCTGCCAACCTAGGACCCCAGAGCACCTGACTAAAGGCCCCACAGGGCCTTTCCTCTGACCCCTTTATTCAGGTTTCAGGCCCCTTTATTCTCTATCAAGGAGTAAGTCAGCACTTGTTTGCACCCCACTGGTGTTGGAGGCTCACTCCTATACCCAGCTAGTTCTCTGACAGGGACTCACAATAGACTTCCTGTGCCTTTCTCATTTCCCTCTGGGTGATGGGCTCTCCATCCCAAGATGGCTGTGCCAAGATGGGGAGAGGGCAGCAATTGTGGCCTCTGGGCAGCGCTCTGTGGCTCAGGGCTACCGAGGGAGGTAAAGGGCACCCTGCCACTGGGATGGAAGGGTTTGCTGGTGTGGATGCACACACGTGGTTTATACATAGAAACAGTGAACAAGTCTGGAACAAGAGTGTGCACACCTGAGGAGATGAGG
This sequence comes from Grammomys surdaster, assembly GCF_004785775.1. Taxonomy (NCBI): domain Eukaryota; kingdom Metazoa; phylum Chordata; class Mammalia; order Rodentia; family Muridae; genus Grammomys; species Grammomys surdaster. The sequence goes on along the minus strand of NW_021604665.1, from coordinate 906,486 downwards.
AGTGTGTTTGCTTGTGACCTCAGGGCAGAGGCAGACCGTTCTAACAGCCTGTGAGATAGTGGAAGGAAGGAAGCAACTGGAGGTGCACACACGTGTGGGTGGGTGGAGACTGTGATGGCTCAGGGTGTTGAGGGGCATAGATGTGCTACAGGAAGGAGGCAGAAGTGTAAGAGAGAGTGAGAGGTGGGGAGATACTCAAAGCATTTGTTAATCAAGCAGTAGGTCCTGAGTTCAGATCCCCAGTGTCAACCCCAGGTATGGTGTGCACACCTGTGACCCTAGTGCTATGATGGGGGTGGGGGACAGGTCTCCAGCACTTACTGTCCACAAGCCTAGCCAACTGGTGAGCTCTGAGTTCAGTAACAGACTTTTCCTCAAAAAATAGGAAGGTTTTTATTAAAAAGGTGATAGAAGACACAGGCCATCAACCTTTGGTCTCCATGCACACACACACACACACACACACACACCACACACACACACTATACACACATATATATATGGTGTATATATATACATGTATATATATGTATGTATAAATATATAGTGTATGTGTGTATATATGTGTGTGTGTGTGTGTGTGTGTGTGTGTGTGTATGTATATATATTGCATGTACACACTCTAACAGGACACAAAGAGAGAACATGAGATGAAATGAGGGTTGTGGGAGAGAGTGTAGATGTGTCAAGAACTGTAAGACAGTGTGTCAGTGTGTGAGCTTGTGTATTCGGGAGTTATGTGAGGATGGGGGTCTCTTGAGATCCTGACTGGAAGGTCATTGTGTGTCAGAGAGAGAGAGAGAGAGAGAGAGAGAGAGAGAGAGAGAGAGAGAGAGAGAGTCAAGAGTTGCCAAAGAATACTGAAGAATGGTGAAGGACAGGCCAGCAGCATGACCAATGTCTAGTGTTCATGTCTGAATGGGGTATCTGCCTAGGCACTGTCTCTAGACCTCCACCCCAATGCCCAGAGCCCAGACCCTGGTGACCCAGTAAGAGCTGGATTGAACTGAGTGGCATGAGCTCCATGGACAAATGGCTCTGGACAGGCCACATCACTAGAGCATTTTTCCTCCTTCTCAGCCGAGTGGTTTCCAGAGATGATGGGCAGGTGGATGGTTTCCCTGCCCTGTCCTGCTGACCCCTTCCCAAGGCAGTAATTGCATCTCTGGTGGTACACTCTCAAATGACCTCTCAGGCCAGGATGTGGCAAACTCAGGTTAAGACATTTTGAAACCATCTATCTGTCTGCTGCCCACTGCTTGCTGCCTGAGGCCCACCTCAGCTGTCCATAGCCAGGAGGCATTTAAATAGAAAACCAGTCCTTAGAGCACTCACCAGATCTTAACTGCTCAGTGGTCACTGTAGAGATCCAGTGGGACCCTCTGGAGGACAGTCCCTCTCTATCTGTTCATCCCTGCCCTGAACCTATTTCTCACTCTGTAAATGGGAATGATTGTCCTACTTTCAGATGAAAGAGAACACAGGATGGTGGCTGAGAAATGCTGATCCAGGGTCCATGGTGACTGCAACATGGTCTGGGGTCAGGTTCTAGCCTATCTAGGGAGAGAATGTTCTAGCAGATATCACACTAGTAGTCTGGCTAGTGTCCATGCAACAGCCCTGCATCTCACTACTAACAGGTCTCTCATATTTCGGCACATAGTCCCAGAGGATGCCAGACATCGGGGACACACACAAATAATGATGCTCCTCTCATAACCATCTGTCTGTAGCTGGCCGAGGTGTGACCATGATAGATTCTGCTGGAGGCTTCTGGGAACAATTGTCTACCTTGATAACGCAAGTGTATGCTGAGCAAACCCCCTTGTACCCCCATTCTTGCACTTCCTAGTTTGAGCTGCTGCTTGGAAGTCTTCTTGAGAGCAAAAAGCACAACCCTAAAAAAGGATCAGTGGACACACTGTGGAAACTCCATGGAGTATTGAAGGAACTGGGCCCCAGATGTCTTGATTGAGCCCTCAAGTCCTCATAACCCATTCACCTCCTGACCTTATAAGGTAAAAGTCTTGGTGAGTGGGTTTCCACAGCATTCTAAGCAACCCAAGGACACACCAGCATCCACCAGGTGGGCAGGACACAGAAATGCCTCCTAAGCAAAGAAGCCAGTGTGCCAATAATGGGGACAAGGGTGGCACTGTACCCTGACACAGGACAGGAGCAGGTAAGGCTATGGGTGCAAAAAGGGGATGGAGCAGGAACCGCCCCGCCAGTGTAGAGTCCAGATGTTGAGGAATGGCTGAGACGGAGGATAAATCTGAGTGGAAGACAGGATAGCAGGAGAGACTGGAGGTGAAGGGGCCAGGGAGACTAAGAGGAGAGCCTCTGAGGCCAGATGGGGAGAAGAGCAGAGGAGCACAGAGATGTGGAACCACAGAGGAAGATGAACAGAGGTGCTGAAAGACTGATAGAGCAGAGAAGAGCATCGTCCCAGCCCTCCGTGTTTACCTAGCCCCCACCCCATCTTCCTGCAGTCTATTTTCTAGGAGGTCAGAGAAACTTCAACTAGTCCCACCACTCCCCCATCAGTCTGTGAGCAAGTTACAAACCTTCAAGGCTTTCTTTGGGGCCCTGATGATCTATCAGCTCCCCACTACCTCCTTCCCTGGTCAGTCCCTGTGATGCTCAGCCATTTGGTCCTCCCACCCCAGGCTCACCTGAGGGCCTTTTCCCACTGTTCAGAATACATCCCTTCAGGAGTCCCCAGGTTCCGTTCCTCACCCCTGTTGGTGAGTTCTTCTTGACGACTTTCTAGGACATAGTCCCTCACTCTACCGTCTACATCTCCTGTCTCACTGTTTCTCTCCACGGACCAGACATGAAGTGTACCATGTATCAGCTGTGTATTCCCAGCTACTCCATGAAGACAGGACTCTGCCTGGACACCGCCAGCGTGTCCAGAAGCATACAGTAAGTGACCAGTGCCCAAGGACGCACGCATGCTTGAATGCCTGCATGCATGATGACCCAAGGGTGGTAAGAACTGTTAACCAGTCCTTCTCGGTCTCACAATGAATCCAGATCATGGAAGATGGATGCAGAGGAGGAGGTAGCCATGGGTGGCTATATTTTAAGAAGTTTGTCAACAAATAGAGAAAAGAAACAGGAGGTAGTTTAAGCATTGCTCTCAGGTGCAAGTCACCTAAGCATGTTTGAGGTTCAAGACCCAGGAGAAGGAAATGATAGTGTGGTCCAGAGGAGATGGATGGAGAAAGGAGTCCAACCCTTGAAGTTAGGGTGGATTGAAGAATTTACAAAAGGTGTCCCTCCCATGGGTGACACTCCCAGGCCCAAGGGCAAAGTAATTGCATGCAGATGTGGGTCATTCTGAGAGGACTAAGGGGCCATAGTCTTCACGAGCAGGAGCAACGACGGTGCTGTCTACTAACACACATCAAACGCCCACTCTATACCAAGAACTGGGGAAAATTCCACTGTGGCATAGTCAAAAGTCGGTGCCATAAAACCTATGGCTGTTTCTGGGAGTGATGACAATTATGCTAGCCCTGGTTTCTCTTCTTTTATAATCTGTGGATGCTTCGGAGGTCAAAGCCCAAACTGCCAATGGATTTCCAAAGCTATGCTCTATAGGGCTCTGTAGCCATGTTTGCGCATGCACATGCGTATGCGGCTGTTCACTTACTGTCCGGTCTTATTTCTTCATAATTTTTTTTTTTACTCCGCTGTGCCCCAGTTTTTGTTTGTCTCTGTGGTTATCTGTTGGGTAGTGGCTCAAAAGAAGAGAATGGTTTTTTTTTTCTCACAATGAAAAGTCAGGATCCACACAAACTGGACGGACTTCCCTCCTCCGTTGCTTCAGCACACAGTCGGTCGGGGTCGTGGATTTCACTCCCTTGGACACTGCCTCTTCCAGATGTCCCATGTTCCAAGAAAGCTGCAGAGTTCCAGTCATCACATCTACATCCAAGCTAGAAAGAAGAGCAAATAAGGAAACAGGCAACAAAAGGAGTCTATGAGAAGCCCTTCTAGCAACTTCTGCCTAGAACTCACTGGGCAGCACTGGTCTGTCACAACCGCAAGAAAGGCTGAGAAATGAAATCCTTTACCTGAGCATGTGGCAGCTCAGACCCAAATCTGAGTCCCCGTCATGAGATGCAGGAAATAGGCAGGGACGGCCCCACGTTGTCCACATCTTTCTCCTTCCTTCTCTGTGAGGAACACAGATTTCAAAGTGCTGACGTATGTTGCAAGGCCAGGCAGCCAGCCTTATGGAGAGTGTCCATTTGACCTGTGCTGCTTGGTCTTCAGTTTCCAGAGCAGGGCTGTGCACAGAGCTGCCTTGACAAATATTAATTGGCTCAAAAGGACCTATGCTCCTCTTGGATGGAACGGTTGTCGTCAGACCTATTTGTGTGAGAAAAAAGTAGCCACAGAGCCACCATGCTTGCTTATCATGTTCCTTCGCAGAGCAGTAAAAGGGGCTGCCAAGGTCACACTGAAGACGGTGGCCAAGATGAGAACCTGGGTGTTTAGAGGCACATTTCAGGGATGTTTCCCACCATGATGGGGCCCAAAGTTGTCTCCAGCAGAGCCATGGTTTCTCAAGATACTGAAATCTCACCACTGACTATGGACTCGGCCATGAGTCACAGTGCTGCTGGAAAGCTGGGTAGATGAAGAAAATAATTAATAGCTTTCGATCAGATTCAGGGCGAAACTAGCAAACAATGAGCTTCAGGTGGGAGGGGTTTGTTTTCCCCTAACAGTCCGTCTCCGTGGGTCACAGCATTGTCGGCGGCGAGGCTTTCCAGTAGACCATGAAGACCTGCACATGCCCAAAATATGTAATCCCTTAATAAGTGCCCAAGAAACCCCGCGCTGGCGCCCTGACAAGTTGCCACCCGAATCCCAAGAAGTGTTCCAGCCCCCAGAGTGGAATCAAAGTCCCCGTTATTAAAATGGGTTATTTATGGCTTACGGCAAGTCCTCCAGACCCCTGACAGCTCCGGAATGAGCTCAGAAATGAACGCTTTGATATTATCACGGTCAATCCATCTCCCGGGTTCCTTTACCCCTCGTGCATGGTTTCTGTGTTTTTATTCCCCCAAAAGGCATGTAGGGAAGAGGAATTTCATTCAAAGCACAAAAGAATAATGGGGACTGCATTGCCATCTTCCTCAAGCTGCCCTCTGATCACAACCCTTTCATGAAGGCACAGATGACTTCCTCTGGTGAAGGTGGCCAGGGGACAGAGCACCCAGGGACAGCTGGACAGCTCCAGGAGACCACCTCCTTTCACCAAGGCATGAATACCTGCCACTACCCAGCAGTCAGCCTGGACTGAGTTCCTTCCCAGAAGCCTTTAGTCTCCGTGCCCCCCTCTGCAGAGGGCTGCATCAAGAACAGTGTCTGGCCCACTTCTTTTAATGTCTAAACCCTCGTGTACTTCTTCCTGGTCTGCTGATGACAAGTGACAAAGGACCACCAGAAACTTCTTGAGGCCAGAATGAGTTTAGGGAGCCTCAGCAGAGAAATTCCAGGTTTAGGAGGTAAACTGAGGCCTGAACTACGTTGAGGCCTTGCAAGCCCTATGTGATGATGGCCACCTCTCTGCTCTCTGGCTGTCCCTTCAGGCTGTGAACGCTGACCAAGCCAAGCAAGATATGTGAGCCAATCACAGGGCCTCAGTTCCCCCACAGGACTGTTTGGGTGGCAGAGGGTTCCAACTTGAAGAATGAAAATGTGTAGACACGGCTCCCCAGCAGCCGGTGCCTTTTGCTGGTGTTGCCTCTGAGTCTCCTCAGGCTTCTCAGCCCATGGAAAGCAAGATGGCCACCAGGTACAGCAATCTCAGGAGGCCCCTCACTGGTCTAAGTCATGTAACCACCCCTAAGTATCCCATCACTGTGCCCAAGCATGCTCTTCACTAATTGACCCTGTTGATCCCATGTGCCCTGGAGTGATAACTCTCTTGTCCTCCCTTCACCTAAACAGTGATCTTCCCTCAGAAGGCAAAGTGGGAGGTCATGGTGGGCTGTAGGATCCCAGCATGGGGGTGGGGGTTCAGGAAGGGGTGTGTGACTTCCAGGCTAGCCTGGGGTAGAGAGTGAGATCTTTCTCTTGTTCAGAAAAAAAGAGAGAGAGGAAGAGGAGAAGGAAGGGGTGGAGGAAAGGGAAGAGAGAGGAGAAAAAGGGAAGAAGGAAGGAAAGAGGAAGGGAAGGAGAGAGGAAGGACTGGGAAGGCAGGAGGGAGAGGGAGGCAAAGCAGGTGCTGGTAAAATCCACTAGAGGCCCAGGGCTTTCAACATGTTAGCATGTACACATGCCAGCACCTGATATGAGGGGCAGCCACCTACTCTGAGGGACTAAGGCAGACCAACCTTACTCACTTGCTGCCTTTCCGCTCTCTTATGATAGCATGCTGGGCTCTTTACTTAGGACTCCTGTCTGCCCATGCTACCCCCAATGCCAGGACGATGGTAAACCAATTTGACCCCATGTATGAGTTGCTCTAGTCCCTAGCTTCCAAGGCTAGGACTGGAGTCTGTGCCACCACCAACAGCCTGAAGTCAGGGACTGCCTGAGAGCTAGGTCTCATCTGCCAGCAGGATGTCCACCCCCCTCTTCATCCCACTGGGTAGATGTTGATACAAACTCCCACTTGGTGGGTGATTCCTGCAATAGCAATAGTGCTTGCTTCTATCACAGTCATCAGCCTGCTATTAAACATCTGGATGCATGCATGCATGCATGCATGGGCAGATGACTGGACATATGGATGCATGATAAGCATGGGCAAGGTGAAGGTATGGATGCATGCATGAATGTATGGGTGGCTGTGTATATGGGTAAATGGGTGGCTGGGAGATTATATGGATGTGTGGGAGGATTCATCAGTAGATGCTTGCATAAGTAGATGGGTGAGTGAAAAGGTGACAGGGAAAGAGACAGGGATGGGTATGTGAACATAGATAGAAGGCATTCCAAGGTAGCCCACCCCTCTCACAGAAACTAGAGCTTGGGCAAAGCCCCTACTCAGCCAGGGCTACCCTCCTCCTCCAGTCAGACCATAGGCCGAAAGGGTCCCAGCCCACAGACTTGCCTGTCTCTCCCAGCCATCAGCATTTTGGTGTAGCCCTGCAAATGTTTGTGGGAAGTAATGCCTGGACCCCTGAAGCCAAGAAGCCCAGTTCCTCCCATTGCTCCTCATTCGGAGAGGTGTCTCTCACCTCTCTGACTCCTCTCAAAGCACACCAGACTACACCTGCATTGTCTCAAGGGTCTTAGCTGCAGCATTTATGGGCTCTGAAGACTCAAGAGTGGAGGTAATAATCTTCTCTCTCCTAGTGGGCTCTGCACCTTGAGTATTATAACCTGGGGATATATTTGCTTCTTTGTACCACAAAGTCTAAGATTCTGAGTACCCACTACCCAGCTATATCTTCCCCCTCTAGCCAAGTGCAGCTTATGACGTCATAACTGACTTTATGCCCAGTTACTTTCTTTTCACAGGTTTCCTGCCATTGTGACAAGGCTACCCCATGGCTTCAGACCATCTCCATCTTAGCCTGTATGTCATCTCCAAGGCTTGAACAGAGAGGGGGTTCATCTTCCCTGGGATGGGAGACAGCTCAGTGACAACCTCAGTGCCAGAGTGGGCCCCAGCTCTCCTCTTCCCCAAGGTTCTTTACCAGGCTCTACTTCTTTCCTCAGCCTGGGCTTCAGTCTCCCACCTACCAGAAGTTTCCAAAGACTCAATCTTACACGCCACCCTCCATCCCCAGTGAATCACTGACAGGTGCAGAGAACCACATGTGTATTGTGCTTTACAGAGAGTGAGGTCTGCAGAGATGGGCTTGTCCCAGGCTCTCCCAGAACACCAAGAGAAGACTAAATGCAGCCATCAGTATACTCCTGAGTTCCTAGGAAGAACACAGTAGATTCTTCATGAGGACTCTCCACTCTAACCCATGAGTCATGTGGCCTCTCTCTGTAGCCTCTAAGGAGGGCTGAGTTTGCCTAGACATAAACGAGAAAGTAAAAAGACTTGTAGTCATGCAAGTATCATGAAAACAAAAATGAAGTCACCCATGTGGGGCTCAAAGGATAGCAGTTCTCAACCTCTGCAGAGCACCTGACCCATGTCCTCATCCCTCACCACACACACTTTAAATTTCTTCCGATTATACAGCCGGGGAAACTGAGGCGCAGAGAAAGGCATGCTGCTCTCCTGCCCTCAAACTGTAACCAATAAGTTTTGTTGAGTAAGAGTGCCCACCTCTGGGTCCCCGCTGACCTTCTCCTAAGTCTACAGTCACCCCCATCCTCCTTCCCAGGAACCAGTCCTGGCTGCAAGGAGCTACAGTGGAGGCGGGCTTCCCTGCTTTCTCTGCATGAGACCACTGCAATGCCCACTCTGATTTTTCCTTGTTACTCAGAATCTCAATGGTATTGCACCACGATAATTACTGGCAGGGTAAGAGCTGGGGGTAGGACAGGGACCCTGGCAGACCTGGGATGTCTAGGCTGAAGGAACCAAGCTGCCTGGCTTAGAGAGAAGGGTAGGAGGCTGGATTTGGGTTGAGGCTCTGTGCTTCACCTGAAGGGCTCAGGGCAGTAAATGAGGAGAGCAGGTATACTGATTTCCATGGGCTCCTTGTTGAACAGGAGCTGGCCTGTGGGTCGATGTGCTGGGATGTGGGGCAGGAAGACACGGGGACTCAGTTGCTGCCAAGAGGTATTGATTCCAGGCACTAGGCACTGTGCTGGGACCCAGCCAAGAGATGAGGTCATGAAGGACAGGACGGTGACTCCGGGGGCGGTGGTGTCCCAGCCGATGACGTGATTGCCAGCCATAAGGAGTCTGCCTGGAAGACAGAGCCTCTCTCCTTCCTTCTCCTTGGCAGGCTCCTCATCCCAGCATGGGAGGAGGCCCATAGGGGCTGATCCGCCTTCTAATATGCTGTGTGACCCTGGGCGGGCCATCACCTCTTTGGGTTTCTAGAGGTACCTCACAGCTCCAAAAATACCTCCGGAATGGATTTTGAGCAGTTCCACCTATGGCTATCGACAGCGCCCAACTACCACACATAGCTGCCTCAATTTCTCCACCTTGTAACTTAGGTACTGAGGGCAGCCTTCTTCCCATCTCCACCTAGGTGGTCTCTGTGGGGATGGTGGAGTAGGCAGTGACAGGTTAGAGCCTGGCTGTGCCACAGGGGTCTTTGTGGTATGAGCTAAGTTGCCTTTCGTTCTGTGACTGGCTTCCCACCATTAGACCGGTACAGAACTTCTCTGCAGAGGGCCTGACACTGGGCAAAACCTGAGAGACAGAAGGGGGTTGCTGAGTAGCACTGGGATAGCATCCTGTCCTATGTCCTGTAAGCTCCACTTTGTCCTTCTGGATCCAAGCTTTAAGGCTCCATTTCCTGATCCTCAGTTTCAAGTAGGGACAGTATTGCTGGGAACCTGGGGGGCGACTGTTCAGGGTGACATTTGACATTGGGGCTTGGCACACAAGAGCGCTACTCTCTTAGTGATGCTGTGAGCATCCAGCACACCTATCCCTTGTCTGGGGCAATGTGATCCCCATCCTCAAGAGTGTGTGTACCTCATTAATACAGGAGAGCACTGGAGACCAACTCCAGGGCCAAGTGACTAGAGCGATGGACCAGCAACCACGAGCTCCTCGCTCAGCTACAAAACCACAAAGCCACGAGTCTCCTTAACTCTCTGTCTGTCTTCACTCGGAGACAAACTCTTGGCATCTATCTACAGTGCAGGATTTGGTGTCTATTTTCCAAGGCATGGCATCTACACCCCAGAGCTTTGCGTCTACGTTGCAGCTTCAAGTACCTACATTATGGGGATGGCGTTTACACTGTGTAGCCGGCATCTGCAATGATTTTCGGATGTCATAGCATTGTACTGGATCTCTACAATCTAAGCCAATGAAGAGTTGGTAGTCTTTGAGGCAAGAACAAAATCAGCTGGGAGAAGAGGCATGAATGGGAAGTGTAGCCATGGGGAAGCCAGTGGGCCTCAGGAGGGAGATGGGTGGCCTGGGGATCCATAGTGTCACTGCCATGGCCTCAGGTCCCAATACCTCTCCCATCTCCCAGTATGTTCCACCTTCTCTGGCCTGCCTACAACTTTGACACACCAGGCACAGCTGCCACAGGGCCTTTGCACTGGCTAGGCTCTGGAACACCTTGATCAGAGGGCTGGTTCCCCCCTTTCATCTCACAGGTTTCTGCTCAGGTGGTGCTTTCCCAGAAACCCTCTGGCCATGGCACCAGCAAGTCACTGACCAGCAACCTCTGCCTTCACCCTACTTTTTACTTCCCACTTTGGTTTGTGTCTGGAACCCACACCAGTGTCTTATACAGAACCTGAACATTAGGATGGGAGCTAAGCTCCCATGCAGATAACTATCCCTTCACATTCACTCTGTTGGCCCCGAGGCAGCTGCTTCCCAACAGCCCAGGTTCTGGGCAGACCCTGCCCTCTGGAGTCTGTGTAGAGCAAGGCTCCATCCAAAGAGTAGGCATTCCTGGGTGCCCTTCCTGTGCCCCTGGCAGGCTGTACATGTGTGCAGGCAAGTGGGTTCAGTGAGCAGAAGGAGAAGCCCACAGCCAGGGAGGTTGCCATCCAAGGAGATTGCCATCCCCAAAGGGAGAGTCTCAAAGTTGCACAGGGCTTCGTTCCTCATTCTGTATAGCTTGTTTTTAGGAAACCTGGGGCATAGCAGCTTCTTTGAGTCCGCTCCTCAGGCCCTAAGACTGTACTCCAGCACAGTCAGCTGCAGGCTCCAACTCTGATCTTCATTTCACTGCACACCTTCAGTCTTGCATCCTAGAGTGGTCTGTGGTCAATCCTCCAAACACTTGGATGTAAGCAAAGGCTGCACACCAGCTTCAGGAGTCCTTCTAAGGACATAGCCGACATCTCCACTTGGCTCCTTTTCCTTCTCTCCTCCTTTGACCTGCTAGAATTAAGATAGGATGGCCAGAAACCTGGCAGCCATATTGGGGGTCCTCCCTGGTTTGGTAGAACCAGGAGATAGAAGGAAGTTGGTCCCTTTGTCCAGCCTATACCACCAACTAGGAGATTTACATATGAAAAAGATAGACCCCCCCAACCCCCCTGTCATGTCTAAGCCAATGGGGTTTTCTTTCACAGACTAGCCCTCCATTGCACGGAGGGTTTCATGAGGTCCGAGTTAGGTGTGTATTGTGTGTTAGCCAGACAATGACTCCGGGCAGAGCCAGACACAACCAGAGCATCTACCTAATCCTGTTTTGTCAAGTCACAAGGACACGTTCTCCAAGGTTTCCTTGGCCAGTCCCCTCCTCCTTCCTCCGTCATGTCTCTGTGGCCATCACAAGGTCTAGGGTCAACCAAGAGAATGGTAAGCCTGAGCAAGGCCCTGCCGGCCCTCCCCCACCTTGTCCCCTGTGTCTCATTGGCTGAGCCACTGACTCCGACTCTACCAAGACCCTGCACTCCTGGCTCCTGATTCATCCTTTAATACAATTTCAGGAGCCAGGCAGTGGTGGCGCACGCCTTTAATCCCAGCACTTGGGAGGCAGAGGCAGGCGGATTTCTGAGTTCGAGGCCAGCCTGATCTATGGAGTGAGTTCCAGGACAGCCAGAGCTATACAGAGAAACCCTGTCTTGGAAAACAAAACCAAAAAACTACAATTTCAGGACAAAGACCATAAGGGTGCCCTCTTCTTACCAAGTGGTCCCCCAGTTGCTGCTTGGACACCTCAGGAGAATGGTTACCTGCTGTGGTCTAGCCAGTGCTGCTGAGCTGGGACAAGGAAACTGTTCTATAATCCAGGGCTGGAATCAACCTCCTGCCCTGGGGTCTGGGTATAGCTCCCTGCTCCATCACCAACCCAGACCAAGACCAGGATTCCCGAAGGCTGGACTGCTCTAGGCTCTGGACACCTGCTACTGTGACTTCTGCACCCCAAACATGAGCTGCATCTCCACTTGAGGGGTTCTAAAGCTGGGGGAGGGGTTCAGAGGCTCCCTCCCTTACTCCCCCAAGACAAAGAGGAGGATTAAATCACTGAGACCAGGGTATGCCCATGCACAACCTTCCAGGCTTCTCACCACTCACCTGCCTTGTTTCCTCACGGGCTCTCATGGAGCCAACCTGGTTTACAGATGAGGACAGTGAGGTCTGAGAAAGCAGAGAGAGGGGCACTGCCCAGCCTGGCTCTTCCTCTATCCCACCCCTGTACCTCGGCCCGCCCAGTGCTGTCCCGGTTGGGACAAGACTCTGACTTGCAGAAGAGATTAGGACTAAGGAGAAAGAACGCCGTCCTGGCCCCGCGCATGCCCTGAGTATTTAAATTCTTTTTCATAATTATCTCAGATAGTAATTACTGCAGAAGCAGATGCGCTTATCGCAGACAAGAAGCCACCTGCCTTCCCATTTTTGTCAAAAGTGGAAACTGACATTATTTTTTGCTATTTGCTTCAATGGCTGTTTTCACTGTAAATAGCACCTTCACCGCAAGAAGAACAACCCTGGAGACATAGGGGGTGTCCAAGCCTCCGGGTGAATACCCCAATCTGGCCGTGGGCACTGTTCAAGGACTTGAGGGGAGAGAGGAACATATTTTCACAAGATGTACAGCTGGAGTTCACTCCCAGGGAGAGGCGGGTGCCCCCCCACCACACCTCCCCCACCTCAGGGCTGCAACCCTGTGGACTCACCCACTCACCACAAACATCAGTGTCCTGGACCTTGAAAGAATCGGCTCCCATGAGAAGTTCTCATAACCCCCCAGGAAGATGCCCCTCCAGGGACTGGACACTCAAAGCTCTCGCCTCTGTCACAGCCTAACTCAGGAGCCTTCAGTATCAGGAACAAGGGACAACCTAAGAACCCTCCATCAAGGGAAGGTCCTGCAACCAGGTAGGATAATTAACCTTCAGGAATCAGGTGGGAATCCCAGGCCTGGATCTGCCAGCCTCTCTGGTCTCCAGAGTCCTCTCTCTCAAATGGACAGTCCCAGAGGATCTTGACCACCTCTTTCCTAATAAGAACCAGATGAATAAATCAGTCCTCCTGAAAAGCTTTTGGTGTGAACACCTGAACACGGGTCTCTTTCCACTCTCAGCCCCAAGTCACAAATGGCTTTGCTATTGTAATTGTCAAGAACTACTCTTTATCGTGGTGGGCACCTGGCAGGCATTTCTCATTGGGTCATTTATCGTGTCCTCAAATCCCACACTATGGGTCTGTTCTCAGTCCTCCTTTTCACTTGGGGAGGCAGACTCAGGGTGGCTGAGTTGTCCACAGCCTCACAGCAAATCTGCTAAAGCACTCAATATTCTGTTCCAGAAGACGAAAATCTGATTGCTCCCGTTTCCCAGGCTGAGGCACCGAGGTTCAGAGAGGTGTACCTCAAGTTGGAGGAAGTAGAGACCCAAGCTTGAACACAGAGGAACTGGAAGAGAGCCCTGAGGAATTCAGCCTGGCTTCTGGAAGAACCCCCTACTAGGAGCGCCACCTGTCCCTCCTCACAGCTGCGTTCTGCTGCCCCCGTGTGGTCAGAAAGGTTGACAGGGCTTCCAGCTAAGAAACCTCTGGGGATTTGTTTGCGGGGAGTGTTGGTGGAAGTGCTGGACATGGTCAGAAGGCAGGAGTGGATAGGAAAAGACTGCGAGCACAGCCCCGCCCTGGATTCCTTCTCAGTCACCGCTGACTCCCTGTAGGCAAGCCACTTCCTATCCTTTGTCCTAGCAGATCTCTCTGGGACAGTCTTCCCTGGCTTTATCTCTTTCCATCAGGGTCCCCCAGCCCTACTCATTCTTGTCTGTCACTATTTGAAGCCATGATGTGGATGTGTTGATTGTCTTTGTGCAGAAATGAACCTGGACTAGGTACCTCGCGGTAGAGGCTTGGACTGGGATGTCTTCGTCATCCTACACGCCTCTGGCCTGCGAACTTGAGCTGATTCAGCTTCAGACCCTCTTTCATAGGGTCAGGCAACAAGTCACAGCCCCACATGATAAGCACTGGCCCGCTGCGAGATGCTGACCGCTACTACAGCTGCACTCCGGTGGGCAGCCTCCGAGGGGCGTGGACTATATGGCGCAGGAAGACAACCAGGTGCACAAGGGCCGAGGGTGACTGTCTCTGCTGGGACGAAGAGGATGGTCTGGAACTGAATTTGCCTCCCAAATCAACCTGGTGGAGCCTCTCATTGATCTTGCCTTCCCACACGGAGAAAAGTTTAGTCTAAATGCTTTCTGGGCCTCATGAACACCTGCCAAGACACGGTGTCACCTGCTCAGCGACCTGTCTCTCTGTGTCTCCACTGCTGAGGCCCCCCGCATGGCCCAACCCACTAGTCAACCGCGCTGTGATAGGCAGGAACGTGTACACCTGGGAGTGATCCAGGTTTCCCTGTCGCAACCTGGTGAACCCGCTATTCGGCAGCAATCTCGTCTCACAGGGCAGGAAACCCAGACACCGAGAAGTCAAGGAACTTGTCTAGGTCTCACAGCTGGGAAACGACAGAACCGAGATCCGATCTCTGCAGGGCGGGACAGGGCAGTAGGCTGGAGGGTCTATGTCTGCTCTCTACTGAAACCCTTAGCCCCGCATTATTCTGGAGCGGAGACCTGCAGACAACAGGGCTCACAGTGTGTGACCTCCTGGTAGTAAATTCTAGGATCTGTGTCTCCGCTCTCCGCGGACCAGCGCCTAGCGCCCCAGCGAGGGGGTGTCTTTCTGCCAGAGCTCGGCCACACGCGCTAACGGACCGCGATGCTCTCAGCGCCTCCTGGTGGCGTCCCGCACCCTCGGCGGCGGTGGCTTTGGCGCACGCCCTAGCTGGGCTGGCCAAAGGCGGCTGGTCACACTAAGGACTAGCGCTCACCAGATGAGCTTCCGCCACCTGCCGCTGGAGGCCGGGCTCTTCCTGAGAGTCCATGCATGCCTGCCCTGTAGCTCCGACCAGGCTGAAAGTCAGAGCCCGGGGTCACCGGCGCGACTGTACCTCGGCTCCCAGCTCGCCATGAGCGGCTGTTCCGTACTGGGTATATAGGCCCTGAGGAGGGACCTGGGGATGTCTACCTGTGACCACGCTGACTGCAATGCGCACCCGCCAGGCCCACATCCTGCCCCTGTGGGCGCGAGCAGGCAGCGGCGCCCACCCTGCTTATCACCGCCGAGCGGAGCGCGGGAAATGCCAGGGCCCAGGGCACGGAAAAGGGCGGAGAGCTGGTCCCTAAAGCCACATGGGTTGGGAATATGCCTCTGGGTCAAGTGCCCAGGGACCTGATCTTCCGGCTACACTGCCCTGTCCTCGAGAGCTTCACAAGCTGGTGACGCAAACAGCAATTTGGGGAGGGCAAGGGGGGAGTACAGCCAAAAGATGCCCCCACACACACACACACACTGGGCGGCCCTGCCTTAGCTACTGGTCTCTTCACAGCCAGACCTCAGGCAACGGGGGAGGGGGTAGCCCAAGGCAGGCCCAGGTCTAACAAAGGACTGGATGGCTCCCTAAGCCGAGCCAAGACTGTTTCCATGGTAACTCTCTTCAAGGATAAAGCAAAGGCTTGGTTCCCCCAACATGATGCTACTGCCTGTGAGAAGGGGAGCTGAGCCTTAGAACACTGGTGGGGAAACTGAGTTTTGGGGAAAGATAGGAACATGTTGCAAGTTTTCCTACTACCCCAGACACCCAGGTTTCCCACCGAAAGCCCATCCTGTTTCCTAGAGCACCTGTTACTTCACACTGAGGACAGGAATAATATCCATAAGTGAACAAGCTCTGAGGAAGGTACACTTCTCTAAGAAGACGAAGTGCAGCGTGTTGGGATGGGTCATCATGGAAAGACCTGGTGGCCAGCCAGGACATACCTGAGAAAACACATGGGGAAGAGAGGCCTTCTGGAAAAGAGGAAAGGACAGGAAAGAGGCCTTGCAAACATCAGGAAGCAACATCTGGGTCAGAGGAAGTAGTCCCAGACCAGACAGCAAGTTTAGGCTACCGAGCCTCTCAGGAAGATGCAGAGGCAAAGAGAAAGTGAGTCCGAGAGGTGGGCTCCAGGGACATAGAACCCCAAGGTGGGCAGGGGTAGGTTAGCCCAAGTGGCCAGGCACTCTGCAGAGGAAGGGCTGTGTCCACAGAAGCAAGTCTCCTGCAGAGACACAGTAGAAGTGCTCACTGGGGCACTGGAGGCTGGCAGCAAGGGAGGCAGGGCGGTGGTCAGGCCTGAGCAGCCAGGTCTGCACATGAGGGATGACTCTCAGTTGGATGGTCTGGATAGAGAAGCTTACAGAGGCAAGGGGTCAAGTTCTGAAATGTCCTGCGAATTCGTTCTGCAGGCTTCACTGATGGTGTGAATGTTGGGAACAGAGAGGGAGGAGAGGCCAGGTTCTGGAATGTTCTGGGGTCCAATAGAATATGGGAGAGTGAAAGAGGAGTCACAGTGGGCTATCTGTTGTCCCTCCTGTTCCAGCTTGGACTATCCTATGCCCAACTTTCATGTCCACCCCTCTCACCAACCCACCCTTCTCACGGTCACCCAGCCCACCCCTGCATTTTGCTCTGAACATTTGACAAACACAACTATCTAACTAGATGGAAAAGACCAGCCTTTCCTCTGAGCTGCACGCGCAAGGTTTGTTTATATCCTCTAGAAACATTTCTTTGCTTTATGCCACTAACTGGGACTCAGTTTACCGTCAGCACAGTCCCTGCCCACCTCACTCCCC
>NW_021604665.1:829891-889744 GCF_004785775.1 Grammomys surdaster | reverse complement strand
TGGGACTCAGTTTACCGTCAGCACAGTCCCTGCCCACCTCACTCCCCTCCCTTCCGTGCAGAGCCCCACCTTTCTCCTACCTGTTTAGAAGCTTCATCTCTAGCACTCCTGCCTGGAGCCACAAGTGGGACATTGTGCAAAAGCCACGTGGTCTGGAGGGGACTCCCCAAGAGGACAGGTTAGTCTAGGGGCACAAATTACATCGTATAGGTGGGGCATGGTGAGTAGGCCAGGGTATGGCAACCAAGACTGCTGTTCACAGTGAAGAAGCTGAGACCTCCCAGCCTGAACCACAGAAAGAATGGCCCAGACCTGGGTCATAGCATTCTTTGCCTTCTTGGTGCTGGTGGGCTTCCCCTAGGAGTTCTTGTCCCCCAGGGGTGACAAGACAACCCTTATTCTCTTTGGGCCTGGTCTTTGGAGGCAGGATGGTGTTTAGAAAGCCTCAATCCCAGCTACCGCTCCTCAGGCTCTGGCACCCTCCGTCGGGGATGGCTCAGCTGGTCCAAGGGCGTCGGCCTGATGACTCAGCTATGGGTGGGAACTTTAGGCATAAACCCTGACCCTGATGCCAAAGCTCTGGAGCCAGCACAGAAGCACTACTGTCCCTTCCTGTCCCCACCCTTCCTGAGCTTCAAAGGGTCAAAGTCCTAGAACAGGGAGGGCAGAAACCTTAGCATCAGCCAAGCAGAGCTGGCCTTGAGCTTCCGATATGATAAGACAGACAGAAAGGAAGATGTTAGTCTCTGACTAACCTACCAGGGCACTGTCAGTCTGAGAGGATGAGCCTTGTACCTGAGGACGGTGCTTAATTATCAGAAGCCCCTGCCAAGGAGAAGCCAAGAGCAGGTGCTTCAGGGGTAGGAAGAGGATACTTGGGCAACTCCTATTCCGACTTCTGCACCAACCTGCCCCTTCCCCTAGCCCTGGCCCACTCCAGAGCTTTTGGTAAACTCTGAATAGTGAGTGGGAAAGAGCCACCACCTTCCTCCCAGCTAGTTTGTATTCCTGCATGAGCACGCCTGTGTTGTTGATTCACTCAGCATTTATCTGTGCCTACTTTGCTCTGTGCCTGCTGCTGGGTGATGGGGACTCAGAGGGGAGGCTCATTTGCACACACCCTGGGAAGTGCTACTAGCAGGCACCTAGAAGGCAGTTGGGGAAGCACCAACTCTGTGGAAGATGGTCAGAGCCGGGCATTGCAGGATGTATAAGAGTTCCCAGGCTCTCCAAGCAAAAGGTCCAGAATGGGAGGAGGGGTTGCAGGGGGCTGGGAGAGAAGAGTGGCCAAGGTGACTGGTACACAGGGTTCAGCAGGGAGTGATGGCCATAAGACTGAAGAGGGTGGGGCCAGGATGCTGGGCTGAGAAACTTGAAATTTGTGTTGCAAGCAATGGGGAGCCATGGTAAGATTTACACAGGACATGGAAAGTAAGGCATGCCCTGCTAGCTCCTGACAACCGCCTCCTGAGGCAGCAGGCCTGGGAAGATAGGCTCAGAAAGACCAGTCCCACCCCAGCCTCTCATCATCCCTAGCTGAGAACCCTGTGTGATCCTGAAGAGTATATGCAACCTCTCTGGGTCTATTAGGTAAAGACAGACATAGAAGGGAGGATGATTCTGGTGAGGTGTAAGGATGCATATGCAGCCACCTGTCCCTCTCAGAGCAGGCAAAGTGGGCCAGGCCTCGATCACTTCCTACCCCTGGGGGTGGCTGGGACAGGGCCTAGGAACCACAAAGACCAAACTGCACAGAGCTGCAGCTTGGGTGCCACCGACCAGGCTCCCTGTGATCACATGTATTTACCGAGAGACACACAGACACCGGGTCCTCCAGGCATCCAGTGTAGGACAGGCCCCATCTACAGCCACTGCCTCAGCGCAGCTGTCAGATCTGCCCGCTTTCACGTGGGTGGCCAGACCGACTCAGCAAATGCTAAGGTCAGCACCCCATACTGGCCACACACAGGAGTCATCTTTCCAGAGGGAAAAGCCGCTCCCCCAGCATGTACACACCCGTGTCCGAGTCTGCGCATGTGAGCTGGCAGCTAGACACACCTAGTACTTCTTAAATGCCAATTACATAGAAATTACAGTTATTAGAATACCAAGAAGGCCGTGGTGGGGCTCCAGTGGGCCTCTTAACCCATATGGTGCTCTCCAGCAGCAGGTCTCAAACCAGTATCATTTCCATATACAGAAGGAAAATAGAGAATGGGGGCTCTGAAGAGCCAGGCAACCACAGCCAGAGCAACAGTGATTCTTTGCCTATGGCAGGGGTGACAGGGAAGGTAGCATGTCCATTAGAGTTTGAAAAGGGGTATCATCTGGGCTCCACACACCCTTGCTTATGTACTACTGAGCTACTTCCCAGCAGGACACTGGCTACAAATGATGCTTACCCACCCTATCTGCACCAACTTCTTACAATCCCTCTCTTGGCCGCCAGGTGTCACCACACACTGCCTATGACCTGGAGAGGCCACAGATATCAGGTTCCAAGCTACATGAGTGAGATTGCTGAAGCTCTGTGGCAGTCCCCAGAATCTTGCTGTTACTGGTCAGTCAATAGGACCCTTCTTTATCCAGATATGAGTCAGAGAAGGCAAAGAGATGTCCTCCACTTTGAGCAGTTCTAGACCTTGAGTGCCGAGGTGCTGGGAGCTGGACTGGCAGATGCCAGAGCCAGAGGCCGCAGCTAAAGTCCTGGGATCCAGGACTCTGTTACTCCTAGACTTAGGAGCTAGAAGCTCAGAGCTGTAGGTGTTCATGCTGGAGGTTCATCACCCTGGGCTTTAACCCCCAGGGGCCCTGGCACTGGGCTGCTATTGTAACACTAGGCAGCTACCTGGGTGTCACAGCTAACTGGAGCAGAAAGCAGCTACCTTCCAGTAGCATAGCTCCTGGATGGATCTGAGTTACTCAGCTTCTATAGTGACTAATGTTACAGCTTGCAGGCATTGGGTAGCCCTGTGATAACCTCAGTAGTGGCAATGTAAGGCTGTCTAAGACCCTTGGCCCTGGAGGCTCGGTGGTACCCTGGACTCTCCCTGTGATGGTGGCCACAGGTTCTGCCACTGCCTGGGATCTCTGCCTTTTCCCTGCTTTTCTTTCCACTCTGCCTCATCCCTAGTTGTTTTAACCCCAGACGTTCTTTGAACTTTTCAGCAATCTGTATGGTCATATTCCTTAGGGAAGTGACAGTTTCCCCTCGGTGAATTCACTCAGACCTTACTAAAGATCAAAATTGGTGTGTTCCCCATTACCCTGGGACACACTCTTAGATTCCTACTAGAAACCTAAAACTGCAAATGGCCCTGAGTCCCATGGATCTTGTGGTTTTGTTTTGAATGCATGCCTATGAGTTTTCATTTTATTAATGGAGCACGGTAAAATATTATGACAGAAATAATACAAGGCAGTAGCAATACCATGGAGCAAACACTATGGGGCGCTGTAATAAAAGCGATGTGACTGCTTTCACCCCTCTCCTCAGAGAAAGTGCTTCTTCCTTATATGAGGGAGCACTCACAGTTCTTCATTTGATGGGAGCACTTATGGATTCTCTTTGCCTAAAGGGAGCACATTTGGCTCCTCTTCCCTTGAGGAGAGCACTCCCAGGTCCCCTTCCCATGAGGAGTTGTGTCAGTCACTTTTCTGTTGCCATGGTAAAATACCATGACCAAGGCAACTTATGGAAGGAATAGTGGGTTTGGCTTATGGTTTCAGAGTGATGAGAGTCCCTTAGGGGAAGTATGGCAGCACTCAACAGACACGGTGACAGGAGCAGGAAGCTGGGCGATCTTATTTTCAAGCACAAATACAAAGCAGAGAGAGTGTAAAAGTAGAGAAAGGTCGTGTGCTTTCAAACCTCTCCTGCAGTGTACCTCCTCCCACAAGGCCACACATAGAAACCTCCCCAAACAGAGTCACCAACTAGGGACCAAGTGTTTAAATATTTGAGCCTATAGGGGCATTTCCTATCAAACCACCACAGGGGAGCACTCCCAACTCCTCTTCACACTGAGGGGAGCACTCCTGGCTTCTCTTCAACACATCTGGGTTCCGGCATTACTACCCTTGCCCTCTGGAGCCATCTAAGAAAAACAAAGGTCACTTTGCTGGGTATGGTGGCCATGTCTGTAACCCTAGTGCTTGGGAAGTGGAAGCAGGAATCTCAGCCACCCAGGGAGTTCAAGGTCAGCCTGAGACACATGAGACTCTATCTCAAAACAACAACAAGAAATTGAAATTAAACAACAAGGACAACAAGAAAACCAAGCTTCATTTGAATGCCAAAACTGGGGTGAGACAGTAGATTCTACAACCAAGATGTCAAATGGTTCCTGCCGAGAATGTCATGGGAACTCACATTCCAAACACGACCGAGTGTGGAAGAATGGCATTATGCCACTCTACCAGGAAGAGGTCAAAGCCAGAAAATTAGGAATTACATCTTTTAAATTTTTAATTCTTTTAATTAATTTTCATTTTATGGGTATGGGTGTTTTGCTTGCATGTATGTCTGTACACAACATGTGTGCCCGGTCCCCATGGAAGCCAGAAAACCTCCTGGAACCAGAGTTATGAGCTATTGTGTAGGTACTGGGAACTGAACCATCTTCACTTGTGGGGAGCACTCCAAGCTTCTCTTCCAATGAATGACAGGAGCACTTCCAGATTCTCTCCACGTGAAAGGCCTTTGCAAGTGCACCAAGCGCTCTGACCACTGAGCCATCTCAACATCTTAGCATTCCTGTGTGTACATGCATGCTGTGTGTAAATGTGTGCCACCTGTGTGAGTCAGAGGTTAACCTGATAAAGTCAGTTGTCTCCTTCTACCCAGTACCTTTACCCACTGAGCCATCCCATCAATCTCTGGATTATTTGTTTCTGGAACTTTCTCTGTAATGTTCTTGGGTGACTGTTGATCAAGGAGAATGGAAAGGGAAGATGAGATCTCACGTAAGGGGACTGTGGCAGCTGGGTCTCGCTGGCAGTTCCCTGATGACAGAAACAGGATATCTTTTCACATGCTTATCAGCCATCTGCACTCATGCTTGCTGAGGTGTCTGCTCAGCTTTTTGCCCGTGTTGTAATTGTGTCATTTTCTATTGTTACATTTTAAGAGTCCTTTGTATGTGTTGGACAATAGTCCTTTATCAGCTATGTCATTTGCAATTATTTTCTGCCAGCCTGTGGCCTCTCTTATTCTCCTAGCTTCGGCCACCCTCGTAGAATTTGAATCCTTACATGACCCTTAGTAAGCCAGTACCCTCTCTGACCATCTCTGGGAAATAGGGGCCAAACCCTCTACTAGGTTGTGGAAGATGACATGAGACTTGAGCCCCCACCATGGAGCTGCTGGGAACCCTTGGTGAATCTGCATCTCCTCGATCCTCTAGACAGACTGTAATGCTCACAGACCAGGAAAGCTCCGTGCCTTCACAAGGGGGTTGTATACCAGGAAGATTCTCACATATAGATATCCGTTAGTCCTAGGTGAACCAGAGAAGTTGGCCTTAAGGTGACTACGGGTCCAGACACACCGTTTAAGCTCCAGTTTCTCACAAGGACCACCACTCCCCTTCCCCACAAGCATCCCATTTAACCTCCACTGTCCCCACAGACTTCTGTCCTTAGCTTACACTAAACCTGTCCCTCCAGGTCACAATGTGAGGTTTCAAAACCTCCCACACCACTGAAAACACCTTTCCCCCAAATCTACCTGCCCAAATCTATCTTGGCTAGTAATCACTGGAGGATTGGCTGAGTTGGGATGCAGCCACAAGGGGGCGACCTTGCTCTTCTGTGCACCAGAACTCTGCAGGATTGAAGAAGCAACAGTCTCAATTTCAGCCCCAGACCTCCTTCCTGTGAGCCTCACTCACCGCCCCCAGAGGAGGGGCTGCCTTGTCCACATCAGAACAGTTCTGTGCACAAAGAGCTTTGTAATGGCTCCAGGCTATCCTGCAGAAACCATGTGACCTTAAAAGGCCACCAAATCAGAAACTCTCAAGAGAACAGCTTGACTTAGGAAACTCAGAAGAAAGAGGCCTGGGGCTTCCAGAGAAGTCCAAGGCCTAGAAACATATGTAGATTTTCTCACTATTTACTTGTTGCTCTGAACTTCTCTAAATGTCATGTCAAGAAGCCAGGGGCCACCTGCCACCTCTGCTGCAGGACGAACCCTGGTTAATAGCATATCCGAATGGCTTAGGTAGAACACCCAGGTATCTGTACTATGGACACCCCACCCTGACTCTTCCTACCACCGACCAACAAGTTAGCTCTGTGATCCTCAGCCTGCCATTTTGGGAAACACACTTGCAAGCTGCTGTGTAGCACTTTTTGCAGGGAAGGCCTAGCAAGGACAGGTCAGAGCTTAGACATCTGCAGACAACACACACTCCTACTTCCTCTACAGAAGAATCCTCACACAAGCCTGTGCCCATGGTCATGCTGTCCAGGACCCCACAGCTCCAGTCCAATCCTGAAAATGACCCCTAGCAAACCTAAATCCTATGATTCATTCCCAGTCCTCAAGGCTGCTGAGATCCAGCCAAGATCACGCAGGATAGGCTGTGGTACCCGGGAAGGGTCTGTGATGGTCTGAAACAGGCACATGGTTTTCATCAATGTTCCTTAGCATAAGAGAGCCAAGCCAGCCTTGAGCTCACTCTAGCTGACAATGGCTTTGATCCTGATCCTTCTGCCTCCGTCTCTCAAGTACTGAGATTATTGTGTGCATCACCCAACTGCCATTCCCTGTGGAGTTAGGGACTAGTCTGGCTCTCAAGGAGTTGGCCCCATGGAGTAGGAAAAAAAAAAGAACAGGAAGTAATGAAAATAAAACTCAAAATCCTTTGACAGGGTTTGGGCCAGTATGGGCCCAGCCTCCAACTGCTTCCTCTGAGGGAGGAAAGCTCTACCCTTGGAGCCTCCTCCCGGGGG
Source organism: Grammomys surdaster (assembly GCF_004785775.1). NCBI lineage: Eukaryota > Metazoa > Chordata > Mammalia > Rodentia > Muridae > Grammomys > Grammomys surdaster. The sequence continues at coordinate 882,790 of NW_021604665.1, read as the reverse complement.
GGAGGGGGGGAGGCCTGCTGCCAGGAGCACAGTGAAGGTGACCACCAGAGCAGACACACCCATAGGTGAGAGAGAGAAGGACAAAGGGGTCACAATCCAATAGGGGACATTTCTAAGTCAGTGCAGAGGGGATGAGCTGGGCAGCACAGTATATTCTCTGAGACGAGTGAACCGATGGATGGAGTTGCAGCTGTTCTCCACCTTACAAACAGTTCCACTTAACTCCAAGTGTAGAGGACAGTCAAGTCAGTCGTAGGAAGACAAGCAGTGAGTGATCTGCCGCGTAAGTGGAGCTCTTGAAAGTTTATCTCACAGAAGCTGAGAGCAAGATCTGGGGAGGGCAGAGGAAGAACATCCGGTGAGGGATGCAGTGTGGTTGAGGGGAAAATATTCTGGTGTGCGATGGCACACCAGATGATGGGAATGGGCTGTAACGAATTTAGTGTCTCAGAGTAGCCAGAATTAGAATGTAGTCGGCTTAGAGAAATAATGAAAACCTAAGGTTGGATACACTGTAACAACCCTGTGTTGGTTACTCCTGTGGTGGTTTGAGTGAAATGCTCCCCAGTCTCAGCATTTGAACACTTGGTCACCAGTTGGTGGCGCTGTTCTGGCAGGGTTAGGAGGTGTGGCCTTGCTGGAAGCAGTATCACGGGAAGCTTAGAGACAAGGTGCTGTTTCCTGGTTCCCTCTCTCTGCTTTGTGCTTATAGTTCAAAATGTGAGCTCCCAGCTTGCTGTCCAAGCTACTTTGCTTGCTGTTTGCTGCTGTACTTCCTGCCATGACAAACTGCTGTCTCTCTGGAACTGTAATCTCAAAGAAACTTTCCTTTTATGAGTTGCCTTTCTTATGGTGTTTTATCAAAGCAACAGAAAAGTAACAAGTACACAACCCAGTGGACACACTAACCAAATGATCACTCTGTTGTCTGGGTGTGGAGCTCAGAGGTGGGGGCCTGATGCAGAAGATGCAGGGGGAGTAGCCATCATCTGGCAGGATAGCCCAGGGCTTCTTCATTACCAGCACTGAAAAGAACAACTGGAATACATGACAAATAATACATGTTAATCAAAAATTATTTTTAAGTCAGGCCTGGTAATACAGGCATCTAATTCTAGCTACTCAGGAGTCTGAGACAGAAGGATGTCAAATTCAAAGACTGTCTAGGCAACTTAGAGAAGTCTGATCTGAGGTTTAAAAAGAAAAAAAGGAAAGGAAATAGCTTAATAGTGGAATACTTGCCTTGCATGCACAAGACCCTAGATTCAATCCTACTTCTGTTTACATAAATAAAGTGAATATATATCCAACTAAAGGCCTTACAATGACCATGGTCAACCCTGAAGCCACGGTCACACAGTTTCATAAAGATATGCCTGAGAGAGAGCCTGGGAACCCAACACCACATGTACATGAGGCTATGACCGGGGCTGGACAAGACTTTCTTCAGACAGCCTGTATGAAAGCCAAGATGCCCTCATGGGGCTCTACTGGACCAGAGGGACTCAGTCACACCTGGCAGATGGGAGTCAGGGGAGCCATTCAGTGGTGGCTAGAGAGCCTGAACCACTATGAAGAGTGAAATTTTGCTTCTCCTGGAATGTAGTGGGGAGGGAGGGATGGCCAGTAATATGGGGAATGCTTCAGCAACTGGAGCTGTGGAATGGGAGCCACAGAGACTGCCTGGAAGCACGACTCGAGACCAATTGCTGACCAGCTTGCAGCCAAGTACTCCTGGGCTGCATGTTCCTCATCAGAAATACTGCTGGATGCAGGCAGCTGAGACAAAGCTCCAAAGGAATCTTGGGGGCCTGATGCAGAAGATGCAGGGGGAGTAACCATGATCTGGCAGGATAGCCCAGGCTGTGGGGGAACAGGGGCATCTGCTATGACCTCTGATGTGTTTGTCAATAGAGCTCCATCTAGCCCTGCAGAGGGCTGTCACAACAGAACCGCTAGCTCTGAGAATCTGGAGGCCAGAGAAACGGGGGGGGGGGGGTGAGGGGTAGGTCAGTGGCAAGGAAGCAACTTCTGCTATACTCCTGGAGGGGAGCAGTGAGGAGAAGGGAGGGCAGAGAAAAGCGACTGGTGATGACCTGTCATGAGAGCTGTGACCGCAGGGTTTGCTTGGTGTGTGCCTGTTTTGTTTTGTTTCCTTAAGTTTATTTGTTTTTTCTTACATGTGTATGTGTTTTACCTGCATGTGTGCATTTGCATCACGTGTGGGTCTGGTGCCCACAGGGGCCACAAGAGGGTCTCAGATTCCCTGGAACTGGAGTTCTAGATAGTTGTGAGCTGCCATGTGGGTGCTAGTAACCAAACCTAGGTCTTCTGTAAGAGTAGTGAGCTAGACCACTACTTATAGTTAAGGGTTACTAAGTCATCTCTCCAGCTTGCATGCTTATTGTTTTCTTTTTTAAAAATCTGTTTAGAAAGTGTGTGTGTGTGTGTGTGTGTGTATGTGTGTGTGTGTTTGAACACACACATGCAGGTGTGTGTGTGTGAGAGCTCACCCATATGCACATGCAGGTTTGTGTGCACTTCTGTGTGTTTGTGTAACAGAGCGCATGTGGTGCAGAGGAATGTCAGAGAACAACTTGTGGGGATCCATTCTCTTTCCACCATGTGAGCCCTGGGAACTGAAGCCAGGTCACTGGGCTCAGTGGAAGACGCCTGCACCCACTGAGCTATCTTGCTGGCCCTCACGCCTGACTTTTGTTTGTTTGCTTGCTTGCTTGCTTTTAAAGTTTCCATCACAGCTTAAAAACAGGAGAATTTACATCCAAATGTAGTTTGCAAATGTGTCTTGAAGAATGCTCAGCCACCGAGGGCTATGTGCCACCACTCGCAGCAGGACATTCCTTGGGTTTTGCCCACCACTCACAGTAAGAGAGAGTATTCTATTCCCTGTCAGAGCTGGTGGCACGACACATGTGCACAGACACCTACAACGCTGTTACCATGTGTGAAGCGTTCGACTGTGTCTACTCTGTCCCCATCATTTGATTTTCCTGGTGTGGTACTGGGTGTGGCACTCACACATACCAACCAAATCCTCTCCCACTAAGCTACATCCTCAGCCCCCAACCCCCTGTCTTTTGTAACTCTTTGGGACTCTCTGTCTTTTGGACAGAGTACCATTAACTCTCAATCCTCCTGCCTCAGTATCCCAAGTAGTTGGGATTGCAGACCTGCTTGATCCAGTCCAGCTTCCTACCACGGATAATATACTGGCTGCTGCTTGCCACATGTACCTGTTCCAGACTGCTCACAGGGATCTGTCTCAGAAGACACCAAGGGCAGCCATGTGGGCATGTCCACTCTGACCCTCACAGTAGACCTTAGGGATATCCCCTCTGTTCTCCAGGCCTCATTCTCAGAGCTGCCTCCTTAGCTGACATCCAACAGAGCTGAAATTCATGTAGGCTCAAAGAAAACCTGTCTCCTTCAGTTCTGCCCACATCCATTCCAGACCTGCCATCACCACACCCAAGGTGACCCACCAAGCAGCTGAGTCCACATCTGGGAGGAGGAGGCAGTAGGGGGAGCGAGCAAGTGCGCACAGGAGAAGAGGCAGGGAGTATAACAGAAAAGGCCAGCTAGCTGACCTGTGGCTCTCACTCTGAGCTCATCTGGTAGGCTGGGGACCCTGTGACATTCCAGGACTGGTGTCAATCTTCAATGTTTAAAAAAGAAAGGAGACAAAGAGGCCGAATAACCTTTCTGTGCTATTTGATCATTTTTAATGATGTATATGTACTATTCTTATCATTAAACAACAACAGCAAAAAAAAAAAACTTTTAAAATGATTTTTCTTTTCCTTTTTGAGACAGGGTCTCTCTATGTAGCTCTGGCTGGTTAGAATTCCCAGCGTAGACCAGGCTGGCCCAGAACTCACAGAGATCTGCCTACCTCTGCCTCCCCAGTCTGTGCTACCACACACAGCTGATTTATTTTTAATTGAGGAACACAGTGGAAGCAGGCATGGAATGCCAGCTTTAGCCATAGTTGAGGAGTGGCGTTCATAAGCCCCCACACGGCTGTTTCCAGTATGCAGGCCATCATCCAGCCTTGGGTGACCTTGGCCTGTACTCAGTGCCTGTTGGGGTGCATCTCCCTCCCTCCAGGGTAGAGACTGAAGACCAACCAGGTCGTCATGATTAAGTTAAGTTACAGAGTCACAGCAGAAAGCCACTTAGGAGTGGTGCGGCTGCCCACGGGTCCAGGCGCCACCTGGAGGTAATTGCCTGACATGACACCTCATGGGGCAAAAGTGGTGAAGAAGATGTACATCTTGGCCAGGAAGGTAGTGACAGAGCCCTGGCGCCACAGCTTCATCTCTACGTCCAGGGCAAAGTCCCGTGGCTCCAGAACAGACCGCTGCAGGGATACCACACCAGTGTAAGCATTGAGTCTGCGCGTGACGAAGTAGCCCTCTTCATTACCCTTGGTGATGGTCAGGGAGATGGTGTCCCCAGCAAAGGCGGGAGCGGGGCCGATGCGGAAGATATGCGCGGGTACCAGTAGGCCCGTCTGGAAATTGAGCTGGTAGTGCGTGATGCGAGCTGGTGAGGTTTGACATTCCGCAATATCCTGGCATGTCGTGCGCTCGCACTTCCTGTGAGGGAAGGATGCTTGGTCAGTGGCTGGGGACCCTCGCTCCCATCCCAGATGTGGACAGACCCCAGCAGCTGGCTCAGGCACCAGTGGACCAGGGGTCAAATGTGAGCTCTACCCAGAGGAATCCAGCAGCTACACATAACCTACTTTGCCCCTCTAGGCCTCGTTCCCACAGCTGTGAGATGGTCTCCTGTGGGAGTGTGGCTGATGTGCCTGGCACAAGGTCCCAGCAGGCCTGTCAGCAGCTCTTTTCATCCATATTTGTCCCTTCCTTTCTTCCCCTTCCCTCTTCCATCATAGCCCCCTGCCCAGCACAGCCTAATGGCTGCCACACCCAACCTGTCTCCTGTTGTAGAGCTGGGTGCTCTCCCTTCCCAGTTAGGTCCCTTTAAGCACTTCAGCTCACACATCTGGTGTCCTGCACAAGGGAGGCCATGGCCCAGGCAGCCCTTGGAGAAGCTAAGGAGTCAGCTGGCCAAGGAGTGAGACATGAAGGCCTCAGTCTACAACCTGATGACTGGTCGCCTGGCCAGACCTTGAAAATGCAGGCCAGCAGCCAGATGACTGGGCAGGGACAGGAATCATGGTGAGCTCAGGAGGCCCAGACATGGCAGCTGTCCCATGAAGCTGCTCTGGTGAGGCTGCTCTGGCTGCTGGTCCCCAGAAACCCCAGGAGGTAATAAGCATATATGGTAATGCTGGGAGTTTGTTACACAGTATGTAATGCATGTGGGGTATGTGTGTGTGTGCGTGTGTGTGTGTAGAGAGAGAGTTCCCAGCAAATACTGTGTCTGTGTTAAAGAGTCTACAAGGCTGATTAACTGGTTATGACTCTGGAGAGTTGGAATGTTATAGGTCTTGTAGTCAGATTATCTTGAGCCGTCTTCAGCTCCCTTAAGAGCCAGCCAGTGTCCATCTCTGTGTGTGACCTGCATGTGTCATTAGGTAAATCCTTTGGGGATGCACAAATAGACTCCTAGCTTCCGCTAACCCGAAGGTTAAGGATGGTACCAAACAATACCCAAGAGATTTTCTCAGTTTGTGTAACCTGCTTGTATTTACCAGTGTTTTTTAAAAAGTGTGTTCATTTATAAGTCTTTGTTTTGTTACCCTAGAAACTTCATAAAACTGTTTTCATGAACATGCTATTTGAATCAGCCTGAATCCATGTTCCTGAGCCATAGTCATTCATATCTGGCTGTAGATCAAACTTTCTCTCTTTGAGGTGACAGCTCTCTTTTTTAGCATGGACAGTTCTCTATTTCTTTTCATAGTGCTTTATAGGAAAGGGCAGGAGGTGGCCATGTCAGGGACCACCTGACTCTTAGCCTGTGGCACAGAGGCAGTAGAGGGCCCTGGATCACACCAGGGCTGAAGGCACTCACGTTTCTGAGACACGGACATAGTTTGGTGGACAATCAAAGCGCAGGCAGCGGAAACTACCCTGGATGTTGTGGCAGGTCTCAGCTTCAGAGCAGTTGTGGGTGCCCAGTGCACACTCATCAAGGTCTGGGAAGGGAGAAGAGGGTTGTTAAGAGAATCCTTATGGCCTAGGAACCCAGCCTGAACCATTCCCACCAACACAGGAAGCCTGGGTTCTGGACAGCTGTGTGGCCTAAGAGCACAGCTGTACAGAGCCATCTGCCCCATCTCACCGTGGCAACACAGCAGCAGGGTCCTGGCTCTGCTAGCTTCTCAGAATAAAGCTCATGATCATCTACTGCTTACCAAGCTCCACCACAGCCTGGGATGCTGAGCTAACTGCCAGCAGCCACAGCCACCAACCTGAATGCAGAGCTGCCTACCTGCCCTACCCAGGCCCAAAGTACTTCTTCAAGACACACAGGGGCAGAGAGAGCTAGCCACCAAAACCCAGAGATCTCTCACTGGACAAGGCCTCTCAGGCTCCAAGTCCCAAATCTCTCCTGAGGGGGAGTCAAGGTCCCTCCCACACCCACCTTTCCTTGCTGGCTGGCCAGGTCCCTTAGAATCATAGCTTAGAATCCAGTTCAGAGGAACAGTCAGAGTTGCAGATCTGGTCCATCCTGGGATTGTCTCCTCTATAGCAAATCTGACAAGCTACTGAAGCTAGGGCTTGTGTTGCCAGTGCCAGGAGCCATCTCCCCCACTTCCTAACCTGCATAGCTGTGGCAGGGGAATATCAACCTGCACCAGACTAGTGCTGGCCTCCCTAGGACTCCATCCCTATCCCCTGGCCTCTGGACAGCACACTCTCCTGTCCCAATAGGCCCCATCAAAGTTTGGCAGAGATTTGAGGACAGCAACTCAGATCTTTGAGGCTCTCCTTCTGGTATGTTCATAGATAGTCCCCTGTCTCCTCACACCGGGGTAGGGTACAGATTCAAGGCCAAGCCTGGAAGATTCTGTGCTGGCCTGAATGGCAAGAAGCCCATTACCTTCCTCACCCCAGGCCTGGACACAGGGACTATTTCCCTGAGCACAGTTGTTCTGAACACGTGGGCTTAGTCTAAGGTCTAAGCCTGAGGCAATTCACAGCATCTCCTGCATACACAGAGCTGCCTGCCTGTGTCTGGCAGAGCGGAGGCTGTCACTCACCCTTGCAGGACCTCCCGTTGGCCATCATTGTGTATCCCTGCTCTGGGCATGCACACTGGTAGCTCCCAGGCACGTTGACACAGCGGAAGGTACAGAGAATGCCAGCGCCCTGTGCACACTCATCGATGTCTGTCAGAAAGGGTCAGCTGGTGAGTCTCACCCATCCACAGGCACAGCCAGGAAGCCCAGGAGCCATTAACAAGGGAAGATAAGAGGGCTGCAGTGGTGGGAGCTCAAACCCACATAGAAGATGCGGAGCAGAATGGGAATGCGCCTCCCAGGACTGTGTATTACTAACGACAGCACCATCCGAGGGCTATTTAGGTACCAGCCCGACTTGGGCGATGTACTCCTGTTAAGATCAGGGTATCATCTCACTTTACAGAGAAGGAACTTGAGGTCAGAGTGGAGAGACTGAAAGTCTCACAGCAGGCAGACTGTGGGCTGGGTTATGAACTCAGACCGCACACTAAATCCCCTGGGATCCCGGCATATGGGGAAGGGGCCCTTCTTCATGTGAGTCCTGGGAGGGGCTCACCTGTGCAGGTGTGCCCATCCTCTGCCAGCTGGTAGCCTTGGCGGCAATAGCACTGATAGGAACCATAGATGTTGGCACACTCCTGGCTGCAGCGCCGAGTCTCACACTCGTTCACATCTGTGGGAACAGGGTCTTCATCATAGTGAGTCCTCCCAGACTGTATACTGGACTGGGCTGGCTCACCAGTATCCTTGTTTGGAGAGACATTCCTTTTGGCCACCCTTTGAAGAAGGTGGGGCCAGGCAGGCCACTCAGCAAGGGCAAATTCTCTGGCCCCAGGACAAATCAAGGCAAAGCCTGGTGCTAACCTGCTGGGAACACGCAACTTCTAGAACTCTTGAGTCACCTAGGTACAAGATTGGCCACCAGAGCTAACACTGTGCTGAGGTGGGGGAGGGAGCAGGAGCTGGCATAGGATGAAGAAGGGAGAGCTAGTTCATGGCTTCCTCAGAGCATCTGCCCACTGAGCCCTTTCCGATTAAACTGTGCCAGGCATACACTGGACTTGGGGAAACGGCCATGAAGAAGGCAGACAATATCTTCACCTGGAAGAAGTAGCTCACATGTGGAGAGAAGAGGGAAGGGGAGGGACTGGTATACAAGATGGACAGCATGCCTGAGCACGTCAAGAGGCATGGGGAAGGCACATCAGAACAATGGGAAGGGGTGTCTCACAGAGGTCTTTCTCATGTAAGCTACAGCCTTAAAGTGGACAGGAAGGGTGTAATTGGAGGGACAGGGCCATATAGCCATCTAGGAAAGAGGCTCTGCAGGTGGCCAACACAGCCTGTGCAAAGGTCCTGAGGTGGGAGCTTGCTGAGTGTTTTTAGAGAGCATCAATGAGGCAAAGGTGGCTGAGCCAGAGGAACTGAGGGGCATGCAAAAGGAGGCAAGCCATAGCCAACTGTGTCTAACTTGAACTTCACATCATTCACAAAAGACAAGCCACGTGTCAACATGTGGCTTGTCCACTCTTCTGTGCTGGGCATCTGGCTGCCAGAATTCATGCTCAGTTCACCTCCAGGTCTCCAACACACAGTCAGTGGAAGCACAAAGGTGAACACAAGAATCGTGCCAAGGCAGAAAGAAGGATGGGGAGGTAGAGGCCCTGTCTGCTCCAAGTTGTCCACACCAAATCTGATATGAAACATGCCCACAGTGTAATGACACTAGTGGGCAAGTGACTCTCCCAGTGTCTTGCTATAGCTAACCCCTCCACACACACTCTAGGGCCATAGCGGTCTCAGCAGATTGGCCCCACGCAGAGGAGAGTGATGAAGACTGGTTAAGAAAATGGGGCCAGAGATGCCATGGTCTCTCAGTTGAAGCTCAGCTTCTCACTGAGCCACCGCATGGCTTTCTTCCCCTGTGAACCTGAGCCAGCAGCACTAGGGAACTAACGTCTGTGGGAACTCCGTGATGTCACTTCCCCAGCTACAGGCCCACCACAGACTTGAAGCACAGCCCATGCCCACACTTGGTTTATCTCAGTGTGTATTCCGAGGCATCATCCGTGGGAGCCATGTGACCTTGCTTCTTCACAGCTCCTGAGCTCTCCTGGTTGCCCTGTGCCATCTTGGCAACAAACTCCCCGTGATCACAGCAGGAATCAGAGGCTGTCTGTCCAAGTGGGAGCTAGGTGCATGGGGTCAGAAGCCAGGGGTTAGACGTCAGGGTGGGCAGTACCTTCACAATGCTTGCCATCTGCGGCCAAAAGGAAGCCAGCAGCACAGGAGCAACGGTAGGAGCCTGGTGTGTTCTCACATGTGTGCTGGCACAGGCGGCCCGGTGAGACCCAGCATTCATTCACATCTGCAGGGGAGACAACGAGCAGCAGGTACAGAGTGGGCAGCCAGCAGGGAATGTACCCAAGGGTGCAGAGGAACAGGAGGACAAGGCAGTAACTGGGCTACAGTGTGGAATCTGAGCCAAGAAGAGAGTGGTTAGTTTGAAGACAGCCATCTGGGGAGGTCTAGGCCAGAGAGCTGGTACAGAGGGGCAGATTCTTTGTGCCCAGGGGATCCCAAACCCCGGTATCCCTTACCAATGCAGGTCCTGCCGAACGCATCCCTCTGGAAGCCGGGCTTGCAGTCACAGCGGTAGGATCCAGGGAGGTTATGGCACAGTTGGCCCTCACCACAGCGGTGCACACCTGTCTCACACTCATTCACATCTGTGGGGCAGGCAAGCAGGACAGCCTGAGGTCCCGACGGCCCCTCTCCAGGGCCTCTTGGGCAGAGAGGTGGATGGGGAGGCTGTGTGGATACAGGGAGGCTCCAGCCTTACCCACACATTCCGAGCCTTCCTCGTTAGCATGGTAACCACGACTGCAGACCAGTGGGTTCCTCTGACAGGTGTAGGAGCCCACTGTGTTGATGCAGCTGAATCCTGAGCGGCAAGGCTCCCTTAATGATGTGCATTCGTTGATGTCTGCAGAAGCAACAAGGTGGTGGGAAGCCTGGCCTACCCCTCCTCCACTCATCTGGCCAGCTCCGGGCTTTAGGCCTACCTATACCACCCCTGCCACTTGAAAGTCCCACCTCCAGAAGCCACAGCCAGTGGGCTGACTACAGTCTGTACAATCTGGCCAATAGAACAGCTGAAGTAAGGGGAAGGCAAGGCTAGTCATAGTTATTATTATTATTATGAAAGTATAAATGAATTCCTGGTGATTTGGTGATCATGGCCGCCTATTTGATCTCCTTCCCACTAAACAGTTCAGCAAACACTACAGCTGCCCCCATGAAGAATCCTGGATCACTGTAGGTACTCAGGAAATGCAGCCAGCCCTTTGTCTCTCTGTGCTACTGTCGCCACTGCCACCTGTGTTCTAGCAGAAGACAAGTCAGAAGCTGTGGGGACATGGTATGCCCTGGATGTTTGGAAGGAGTGAGTAATATCTCAGACCTTGTCAGGACAATGAGGTCAGCATCTGTCACACAGTGTGTCTCAACCATGGCATGGAGCTAATCTAGAGAGCCTCACCGTGGTCTTGGGCAGTGAAGGCAACTCTGGGTTTCACTTCAGTCAGGAACCCTGTGATATTGTATCTTAGACAGTTCTTGTAGATCAAAACACATGACCTGTATTTGGTCCCACAAGTAGGTAAACTGAGGCCCTCAGAGAAACAGCTCCAAGGTGAGCAGAGCAGCTATCATTCTGCACATACCCACTCAGTGGGTAGAGACATTGAGACTTGGAGAAAGGAGAAACCAGCTAGACCCACCAGGGCTCTAAAGCCCACAGGACTCGTGGAGCCACACCCCGCAGCCTGCTTACCCACGCAATTGCCCTCAGGGTCCTGCAAGAAGCCATCCATGCAGCGCTGCCGGGCCTGGCAGTAGAAGGAGCCCTTGGTGTTCTGGCATGAGAAGCCTGCCTGGCAGTTGTGTGTGCCCGTCACACACTCGTCCACGTCTGCCACACAGAGGTTGGGCATTAGGGGCAGGAAGCAAGAGGCCCCGCCCTCACAGCCAGTTGGGGGGGGAGACAAGAAGCCCCGCCCTCACAGCCAGAGGTGGGAGGCAGGAGGCCCCGCCCTCACAGCTAGCAATCTTGCCACACTCCCCAGCCTCACACCATTGTAACCTCAGAAGCCACGAAGGTCTGAATCCCAGTAAGGTGGCAGAGTGGAGTCACTGGGGAGGCCCATGTCCCAGGAGTAAAAATGACATAACCACATGCCCTGAACTTCTCCATGGTCCTTGCCATTATTCTAAGCATGCAAAGTGATTACATTTTCTCCATCCTCACAGAAACACAAGAAGTAGATCCTGTGACTGGCCCATTTTATGGAGGAGGAAACTGAGGCACAGGCAAGCTTCCATTGCTACAGAATGCCAGGCAGTCTGGCTTTCTGCCACTCACCACACTACATTGGTGAGGAGCAGACAGAAACGTGTGAGAGACTGTCCCAAGGTCAAGTCACGCACGTCACTGGAGCACAGAAGCTCACACCTGGGGCCCTTGCCACGATCCTTCCTCCACATCACAGGCCTCTGTGCTTGCTGTTCCCCATGCCCATGACACCTTCCAGGTAGCCTCCCATTGTTTGTGTCTCAACTACACTGTCACTTTCCTGAGAGCCTTTCTACATGCACACCGGAGACACATCCTTCCAACTCCCGTGGTCACCTCACCATCTCTGTATTCCTCACATCCTCTACCATGAGGTCACAGAAAGATCACCTCATACCAGTGCTGCTGGTACCCAGAACCCCGTCTGGCATTAAAAGAAGCTTAAGAAATACGTAAGGCACTGAAAAAAAATTCCTCTTACTAGAAAGCTAGTATCCCATCCCTAGCCTCAGACCCCCACCCTCACCCCAAGGAAAGCCAAGTCAGGAATGTGGAGGAAAGACAGGGCAGGGATAGGGACATCCCTGACATGAAGTTAGCCTAGGGAGCAGATGTGGCTCAGTACTTTCTTACCTGTGCACTCGCCGTCTGTGAGGACATAGCCCGACTCACAGGTGAGTGCCTTGTAGCATTGGAAGGAGCCTGGCGTGTTCACACAGTGCTCAGCCCGGGTGCACGTGTGCAGGTCCGTCACACACTCATTGATGTCTGTGTGGAGATTGAGGCAGCTGTCAGGGCCTGCAGGGGCTCCAGGTACATAGGCCTAGCACAACCAGGCACAGGGAGACAGGAAGCACCAGGCTCTGACCTCAGGTACTCACCATGCAGGGAGAAGCACGAAGCTGATGTCCCCTTATCCAAGTATCCCTTCATTCAACAAAGATTTATCACACCCTTTCTATGTGCCAAGCAAGGCTCTTGGCAAGAGGGCTGGGTGTATGAACAAGACAGAAATGCCTGTCCTTGGAGCAGATGCTCGGAGATGCTTGCATATGCAATGAGGTGGCTCAAAAGGGACTTTGGGGACCACAGCGGGAGGAAGGAAGGCTGAGGCGAAGACAGGGCAAGCAAGTATAAGGCTGGAGCGAGGAGCACTGTCAGAAGACATCTGAGTAGGAAGGTGAAGAGGTGACAGCAGGAGCCTCTCTGACAGTCCAGGCAGAAGGAACAGTTATATGACAGCCCAGGCAGGTTCAGGACTAACCCAGAGGCAGGTGTGGCTGTAGGGGAGAGAAGAAAATGTGAACAGGTGTGGTTACATCAAGGAGAGGTTGGGAGCCATAGATGATTCCTGGCATAGGGTGAGGGAACCCTGGTTGGAGCTGGAGAAGAGACTAGGAGGAGATGTAGTTTATCCACAGAAGGATGCCGGCTGGTACACTGGGAGAGAGCAGAAGCAGCCAGAGTGACTGATGGCAGAGGAGGAGGTGAGAGAACCAGGAGATCAGAAAAGCTTTGGGCTGAGCAGCTGGATAGATGCCAGCACCTGGGGTGGGCAGCCCTTGGGAGCAGGTGTGCTGAGGAAGGTCCCAGAGTTCTCAGGGGCTAGGAGGCAGCTAATGACCTACCTCTGTGCTCACAAGGCTAGCCCCCCTACTTCTGGGCTCACAGGGCTAGCCCCCCTACCTCTGGGCTCACTGAAGGAACCAAGGGTAATGGTCAGGTGGCTGAGGTCACTTGAGGAAATGGGTACATGAAGAAGAGGCCAAGGACAGACATTGGGACACTCTAGCGACAAGCAGCTGGGAGTGGGGAGATTGCGGCCAAAAGAAGCAGAGGTCACAACCTGTAATTGCCTGCAGGCCGGGGCAAAGGACACTTCGAGGCTCAACCCAGCCCTGCCTCTCCTGTCTGTACCTGGCAAGAATTGGCACTAGGCACAGCCTACTTGCTCAGTGCTACACTGGCCAGAACTTATTCTCCTCCATGTCCCTGGGCCACACAGTGGGTCAGCAGCCTCTGACCCAGGTGGTTGGGTCAAGGAAGGCAGGTGGAGACACGGATGAAGTGGGGGGGGGGTCCTAGGGGCTGGGATCAGAGGGCTGTCTGCCATGGTCCTGCAATGACAGCTGCTTCTCAGGAGTGGTAACATTTGAGTTGAATCTATGAGGATAACTAGGGGACACGGTAGGAAAGTGGGGGTAGGGGAGGAAACCCTTCCAGGCAGAGATGGCATAGACGGGAAGGGGAATAGGGAAGGGACAGTTATGAATCAAGCTTGCACGGAGGTCTGATCAGGTACCACAAAGACATCCAGTGTACAGCTGGACAGGCACAGGGAGGCGGACACCCAGGACCCTAGGAGTTTCCCACAGCTAAGAGGCCTCAGAGTATTAAATGACAGGACCCACCACTCACAGAGGATCCCTAGGGATCAGGAAGTTCAAAGAACTGATCAGACTCACTGTCTTAAAATACAGGCGTGACCATTTCACAGACGAGGAGATCTCTCTCCCCAAAGGGATGTCATTGGACTGAGTTGGGCAGCCAGCAAAGATGGAATCCAGGGAGCTTGCTCCAAGCTACAGCCTTTTCTCACTGCCTGCCTCCCACTGCAGAGAGGTCTCAGAGCTGAGGCTGTGCCATCCCCACTCCCTGCAGTCCAGCTCAGCTGTGGTACTTTCTTAAGAGTAAAGCACACAGCGGGCCCTCTTGGAGGCCACACCAAGCTGTCCCCAGCTTCTAGGCCTCAGTAGCTCAGGGAACCCTGCCAGAGTTCGTCACAGGGACTAATGCACCTGACCACCATGGTGACCTTCAGAGGCAGAGACCATCATCTTCCTCTGTGATGGAGGGGAACCTAGGGCTCAGAGCGGTTATGGACTTCAGTGAGCCCAAACTTCCTCCCAGCCTGATCTCGTTCCTCCCCTGTCTGAGTTACTGCATCTGAGCAGAGCAACCAGGGAGCCCCCAGGTCCCCAAGTGATGTTTGCTTGAAGCAAGAGGAGAGTGGCTGATAGCTTGTGCAGAATGAAGAGGGAAGCGATACAGAGTGTGCTCATAAATCTTGCTGAATGGAATGTATCTTGGCTTTCTCATCCTCGGGCTCATCTTTCAGCTGCTAAGGACCCTGCAGCATAGGTCTTAGCTGCCAAGCCAGGGAGTGGCAAGTCGGGGGACATCCTGAGAAGGGGCGCACATGCCTCCCAACACGCACACACAGACCCAGCCCACCCAGGAGGAGCTGCCACCACCGGCAAGCACATCAGGAGGGCCATGTTGTACCATGGGTGCTGCTAGGCAAACATGTTGGCCAGCACTGCTGCCTAGCAGTGCAGGGGAGGAGGAGGACATGTCCAGGCTGGACATGGTCCCCAAGCACAGGCAAGACAGACAGGACTCTGGCCGCAAGCCCTGAGCACTGTGTGCCCTGTTCCCACCTCACACCTTTGTCCAGCTGTCTCCTTCCCTATTGTACCTTTCCCCATCTCCAAGTCCTGCCCATCCTTGGGAAAAGATGGACATATTCCTCCTCCCTTGGGTGCCATTGGCAAGAGCGAAATCTCCCTTTGCCTCTGTCCTTATTGTATCAGCCGGTCTGCCTGACTTCTCCTCTATTCAGTGTTATCTCTGAGATGCAGGAAGCCAGGGCTTCTTTTTTCTTTCCTCAGTGAGAATATCAGGTAATACCCAGACACAAGACAGTATGAAGTCCTTCTTTGCCCACAGAATTCCAGAATCCCAGCCCTGGCCTATATAGGCCCAGACATGTGTAGGTTGACACAGGGCTCACATCCTCCCTGTCCATTGAGGGAAGACTCAGAGGGGAAAGTGCCATTTGCTGAGTCACACAGCAAATGGATGCTGAACTGGGTCAGCTGGACCAGCACGATCTCCTTGCCTCTCGGGAGATTCCAGATAAATCTACAGGCAATCTAAGTGGCCGAGGTAACAGGCTGCATGACTCAGACTATGTGCACACTGTGCATGTACCACAATCCCCATAGGTGTCAAGAGCTTCCAATAGCTGAGAAAAGACAAGGTCCAGAGCCTCTGGGTCCTGCCTCCTGCCCAGGCCTCCCTGCCTCCACACTGCTCCATGGCTCTGCTACCCACATCTGGCTTTCTGGTCTCTGACCCATCCCTGAGATATCCCATTAGCTTCTGAGTCACGGGCTTATCTGGGAACACAGCCACAGAAAACAAGCGGGACAAGACACCAGGACACAAGGGTATGACACAGAGCTCAGCCGGCTGCTGTGTGGGAGCTCACATGCAAAGGGTAGGCCCTTTAGCATGTGGCACTATGTGGTGGGTTGGCGTGGAGCAGAGCAAGACAGCCGTGACGTGGGTGGCAGACAGGGGCTCCAGCTTACCCACACACTTCCTATGTGCGTTGAGGATATAGCCCTCTGCACACAACACTGTGTGGTTGACACAGTAGAAGGATCCCAAGGTGTTCACACAGAACTGTTTCCAGCTACAATCGTGAGTGCCCATCAAACACTCGTCTTGGTCTAATGACAGCCACGGAAGGAAAAACAGAAGGCTGTTAGAGAGGTGCATCTTTGAGGCGCGGCTGCCAGGGGCGTCCAGGGAGAGATAAAGAACCTGTGTGCACCTGTCAGGGGACAGCTGAACCTTGGACCCAAGTTGAGTTTGTGAAACTCAAAGATGTTAGAGCTGCCCTGCTGCCCAGTGAGGGCAGATGGAAAGAGGCTCAGAGAGGGCAGGCAGCCAGCCCACAGTAAAACCACGGACAGCAAGCTGCCCCAACCCATCTCTGTAATGCCCAAGTCTGCAGCAACCAAGGAAATCACAACAGAAGGGTCTGAAATTTCAAGGGCTCTGATGTCTAGGCCAGTAGCATTCACAGAAGGGGATGGAGGTCTCCTGAGGCTGCCAGGCTAAGGGCTATGCAAAAGGCCTCCGTGAGAAGCTTTATGAAGTTTCTCTAGAAACTCAAATCTGCAAATATGTTTAAAATCCTCATGCTGTCCCAGCTGGGAACTCCTGTGATTATTCCTGAGAACAAAGGGAGGCACAGGAGGCTGTATGGGAGCTGTATATTCCCTCACAGGTGTGCCTTTGCAACCTCTGCCTTGTACCCTTCTACTCTTCCCTCTGGGGTGCTCCATGGGTGGCCAGCAGGGGCAGAACACTGGGCCTTGGGCAGCAGGTCACTGAGAGGGATGAGAGATGAGGACGTCTGAACCAAGATACTTTTCTCAGTCTCCAGAGCCCTGGGGTGAATCAGATCCCAGAGAACACAGACGACTTCCCTGGGCCTGTTGTCTCCACCATCAAAGAGAAGGCCAGTCAGTTGTCTCCAAGCTATGTGCTTTAGCTGCCTTTTCTGGACTCACTGGAGGGTGTCACTCACATACAGGGTCTCTGGAGTGATTGGACTTGGGATCTGAGCTTCAGAGAAGAATGCGGGCATCCTTTTAGACAGACTTGAACATTATACACAGATATACAGACCGTGTCTTCTGAGCCTGAACCATACATATTCTGGACGTGGCTCTCTATCCTGCTTCTGCCAAGACAGGAGGGGTAAGGTCCTAGGACCCCCAAGCTAGTTCAAACAAAACTCACTGAGAAAGCCAACCAGTAGGAGCCAGAACCACTGTTCCCATTGTACCCTGTGTACTGAGAGGTCCTAATCCATGGTGGCCCCACTGAGACATACCCTCACCTATGCTGGTCGCTGGGGTAAAGGGGATGGGCTTTGTGACCATCACTCTTCATGTACTTGTGAACAGCAGAGGAAGCTCACTGTCACCAATGTCCCCTCCATGACTGAGGCTCTTCTCCCCACTGCAGGGATGTGGGATGGGAGTGGGGAGGCAAGGTCATTTCTGGATGCTGCCCCTGACACACTGACACATCACTCCGTTCTCTCTTTCTCCACCTCGGGCTGGAGCATGGATGAACTCAGAGATCACAAAGCAAGTTCAGCCTTTTTACTACACCAGCCCTCAGGGAGCAGTGAGTTGAGAATGGTCCATATCTGGCACGAGTCCTGATTAGAACACAAGTTCAAAGATTATCCAGACCCCTAATCAGGTTGTCTGGGTGTCCAGCAGAATTCCCAGGAATCTGTGTCCAATGGGCCTTCAGGCAATGTGGGTACAAGTTCAGCTCCAAGAACCATTCAGTCCTTAGAAAGCAACAGGGCAGCCAGACAGGAGCCCAGAGCTCTGGGGCAGCATAGATGGCCAATACCAAGGGCTCAGTGACAACAGAGGGAACCACCTACACTGTCCTGCTGGGGTTCTCTGTCACAACAGCTGAACCTCATGGTCAGGGTGAGTTTGAAGTCCTGGTCTCCCCTACCCTAGGCTCTCACTACAGGCTAACCAGACCTGCAAAGCTTAGAGGGTAACTCCAAAGTACTCACCTTCACAGGACACACCATCTGCCATGATGGCATACCCAGGGAAGCAGGAGCACATGGCTGTGTCTCCAACAACACGACACACCTGCCGGCACGGCCCGTTGTCTGAGGAAAAAGTCCCGAGTCAGAATACGCAGGCCTTGGCCCTGGCCACATTGCTCATCCCCCAGCTCTGAGGTATGGATTGGGGTTTCCACTGCAGGCCCAGAGAGGCAGAGGTGTGAAAAGGTGAGAGCCCCAAGCCTGTGCCTTTTCATAAGGTCCCCAGGAAATGGTTCCAGTCCCAGCTGACACAGGGGATAATATTTTGGGTTCCTCCCACACACCACTCAGATGACACAATCCCTTGAGTGCCAGTGAGGTCACTGAAGGACAAAAGCAGAAGGCAGGAAGGGAAGGCTTCCCAGCATTCCTGAAGGAAGACTTGCCTTTACAGGAATGAGACAGAGCAGGTGATCCTCCTTGACCAGGGTCACATAGAGACCCAGAATCCCCTGATGTCTCCTCCTTCTCCCCTCCCTTCTCCTCCTCTGTCATCACCAGACAGGCCCTTTCACAAAGCAGAGGCACCAGATAGCCTAGCCCAACCTGCACACACCAAGCCCCAGAGCCTACCACCCCACACGGCCCAGACCCCTGCAGCTCAGGCCCTGCAGAAGAGCCATCTTTCCACTCACCTTTGCAGGTGTTGGGCTGTGGCACTGGCAGAGGGATGGTGTTGGGAGATACCTGGGCAGACTCAGACCTCGGTGCAGACTCTCGTGCAGTGTCCAACTGTGGGGCACCTCCATCTATTGTAGGTAGAGCATACGGCAGGGGGCAGGCTCACATCTTCTGCCAGGGCTTGGACACTCACCACACCAGGCACTGACTGATGACCTCATTGAAACTCCTTTTGCTCATTCACAGGGGAAAATACTGAGGCTCAGGGTACATACACACCTTGGGCAAGAGCTATCTCACAGCTACTAGGAAAAGGCAAAAGAGTGAAGGAAGAAATAGGGGGTGTCTAGACTAGAAAACAGCTCCACTCATACAACTGGCATGGAGAAAGCCCTGGTGCTGGGGACACAGCTAGGCCTGCTGAGGGTCTCTGAAGCCTAAGCCTGCTCCAGGCCTATCTTCAGAGGGAGCTCCAGGCAGTCTTCAGAATTCCCAAGACTAGGAGCCCTCTCTGGCTTCTGTCAGCATCAACACAGGGGCAGCAGGAAGAGAGGTAGCCTAGGAAGGCTACCCTCCATTGGCAGGACAAGCCTGTCCCTGGGCTGTATACAGCTTACCTGGGCGGCAGGTGCGGCCATCACCCTGCAGCTGGAATCCAGGGAAGCAGGCGCAGCGGTAGGAGCCGACAGTGTTGATGCAAAGATGCTGGCAAAGCTCCCCAGGGAGCAACAGGCACTCATCCTGGTCATCTCCCGGCAGGCTATTTGGCAGTTCAGCCTCTGTGCCCAGTGACAGGGCCTCCCGGTTTCCCATCTCTGTCTCTGAAACTGGGGTGGTTGGTCAGCACTTGGAACATAGCCAACATGGCCGATGAATGGCTGAGCCCACAGGATCCAGGAAAGCAGTGGGGGCTCAAAAGATGATAAGGATGGAGAAGTAAAGGAGGGAGAGGAGGAGGAATGGATGGATGGCTAGATGGGTGGGGAGGTGGACAGGAGTGGGGTAGATGAATGGATGGATGGACAGATGGTAGGAAGGTAGAGTGGTGGGATAGATGAATGAATGAGTCTGAGTCTTCATCACCTGCGTCCCCTTCAATAGGATAGGGCCGTGCCTAACGGGTTCTTTCTAAAGTGCTAAACTGGAGCCATAGAAAGAGTGCTAGCCCAGGTTGAGACAAATGAGGATGTGATGTCTGACTGCAATGTCCTTAGCTGTGTCATCAGTAGGTCTCTTTAGGTCTCCAGGCCCTGGGATGCACTGTCTACTCCCCATTGGGCAGCTGGTGAGTGGGTGACAGGGCTGCTCTGCACTGGCCAGATGCAACAAGAAACAGAATATCGGCATGAAACTACATCATCCCAGGGCGTGTCATAGGGAAGGTGGGGCACCCATCCTGAGGAGCCCTAGCCTGGTGATCACAGCTCTGTCCTGAGGATCTGGAACTGTGAGCAGACAGAGGCAAGGCCCAGGGCCAAAGACAAAGGGATCCTGGAGCCCACCAGCATGTACTTCCATGCCAAGCCCAGCTCACTGTCATTTGTATGGCCTTCTGACCAACTTCCCAGCAGAAAAGAAAGAGGAGGATATGCCTGAGGCTATTTCAAATAGGTCTTGAAGCAGAACAATTTGCTCCCAGCACTTGCAGCTACCATACTTAAGCCACTCAGAAATTCTACAAATGAAAAGACACAATGTTACTGTAGGTGGTTAAGTAAGGGGATGGATGGACCTTGCCCAGCCATGTGATCCACCTGGTGCCCCACCCCATCCCCATGCCTTGTTTTGACCTCTGATGCTGGGTTTCCTCCTGAACTCTACCTTAAACCACTCTCTGGGTAATAACTTGTTCTTCATAAATTATTGTCTTCAACCAGCTTCTTGGGCGAACTGGTAGATAGGTGTGTGGGTGGAGAGGAGAAAAATAGTGAATGAGTAGGGGAGGTGACTTAGTGATGAATGAGTGGAGGTGAATGACGGATGGATTTGGAGATGAATGAAGTAGTGGAACAATGAATAGATGGACAGATAGGCATGCGGATGGATGAAGGTGTTTGGATGGATGGATGGATGGATAGATAGATGGATAAATGGGTAGGTAGGTGGATGGATGGGTGGATGGATGGATGAATGGGTAGGTAGGTGGATGGATGGATGGATGGATGGATGGATGGATGGATAGATATATGGATAGGTAGGTGGGTGGATGGATGAATGAATAGATAGATGAATGGGTAGATGGATAGATGGGTGGAAGAATGGTAGATAGATAATGGCCTGATGGACAGATAACCAGATGGAGAATGATATAAGCAGAACATGGTGACCAGCTCAGGAAACAGAGGAAGGGTGTGGAGATGGTCAGAGCAGCCAGGGTGGTGAAGGGAGGGTAGAAGGGCAGATGGTCACTGGTGATTGGTGAATGGGACAGAGAACTGTGGGACTTCCAGGCCAGCACAAACAGGATTAGAGTCCAGTCAGCAGCTGCAGAACTCTATAGAGCAGAGCTCAAACCTCAAATCACATACAGTAACGGATCAGGGTCCCCACTGTGGTCTGAGGCTACCCAGCCCAACCACCCTAGAAGCCCATCTGTCCTCTTTCAACTGCCTCCACCTGGGAGAACAGCACCCACCTCTGCGAGGAGTGGCCTCAGGCTCTGGTGGTCGACGGACCTCAGGCACTATGAGGGGCTCTTCACCTTCACAGCAGGAGAGCATGACATGGTTGCAGGGATAGCCCAGGTTGGGGTTGGACTCACACGACTGGCCCTCGGCCCGTACTTGGAGTCCCAGGCCACAGCAGTCACAGCATTGCTGAGGGAGACAGATCATCAAGACCAGGCCCTCAGAGTGTGCCTGGCTTCCCACAGTCTATGTGCCTATGATTCATTCAGGGTCCGTGGGCACAGCCTGGGGCAGGCTCTGTAGTGAATTAATGTTGTCTGGTTCCTCTGTCTGCCTTTGTGCTCTCCCAGGGTGGAAGGTGGCCCACCCCTGCATCCCAAGTCTGGAGAAGAGTAGGACTAATGTTAATTTTCTTTAATGAATGAATAAACGTCCCTTGGAAAGAACTACAAATGAAGACCAGGCATGCTCACCATGCCCTACCCTCAGAAGCAGACACTAATCCTTTCAGCTCAGCAAAAAGACAGCATTTCCCAAATGCCCTTCCAGACTGGGTGACTTCATAAAATATTCAGGAGAGGATCTACTTGGAAGTGTACCTATCTTGCTCTCCCTGTTCATCTTCCTTAGAGTATATGTGTTGGAGCTCCTGGTGTCACATCAGGTTATGAAGGGACCTGAAGTTAATACTACACATATTCAAAAAAAAAAAAAAAAAACCAGAGGTTGAGTCCCTAAGGACATGCAGGCCTACCTAGTCCAGACTACCAACTGCCATGGGAAATCTGGTTTCCATTGTCAAACTATGGCAGTGGACTGGTGCAGCAAAAGCCCAGCTGACCAGCCTCCCCAGCCTCCCCAGCCTCCACACTCTGGAGCCGAACAGCTCAGAGACTCAGAAGTGAACATGCAGCTTTGACTTGAGGTGTACAATGACTTGCTTTGGTCACTAGGGTGAGACAGAAGTGATCATGTGTTCATTTGAGTCCAGGCTTCTAAAGGTCTTATATGTCACTATAGCTTTAGTTTAGCATATGCCTACTCCAGACCTCAGGGCGGGTCTAATAGCAGATCCTGGGTCACTGAGGACATACCCTTGAAGGGGACTTGGGGACATTGGTCTCTTCTGTCTTATATGAGAAACTGGCTCCCCTATGCATACCATTTCATGCCGTGACACTTGATCACATGCCAAAAGGCAACAGGGCCAAGTGAGCAAATGGAACCAAAACCTTTTACTCACAAAAGGGGTTATCTCTGGCATGTCGTCAGAGTGAGGAAAGCTGAGAGACTCGTATGCTTTCAATCTCTTTCCTAGGGCCCATCTGAACCAGGCTCAGCCAGCCCATTGTAGGAGAGACTGCAGGGAACAGAGACAGTTCAGCGGGGCTACCTGACTCCTGAGAAGCCACCAGCCAATGACAGCTACACAGGCGCAGTAGAACAAGCCAGCCACAGGCACAGCTACAGTGACACCCTTCACCTGATGCTTTAAATACCCACTGCCCCAAACCACATGAACACAAGCTCCAGGTGCGGGCACTGGGCCAGCATAGGGAATTTCTTGCCCATGTTTTATGCCTGGGGAAACTGAAGCTGAGAGAAGAGGTCTGGACTTGGGATAAAGGTAACCACAGAAAGACTCTACATCTGCCTGCAGCAAGATCCTCTCCTAATACCAGGCCTTCTTCTCTTCCTCCTGCTCTCTTCATTGCTCCTGATGCAGCTTGGTTCTGCCTGCCTCCAGTCTCCAGCCCCCAGCCCCTAGCCTCCAGCATGCACATGCAAACACTTCCAGCATCTTAGGACTTTCCATCGCTGGCCACCACACTGCTCCTAGAACCGATGTGCGCTCCAGCACAGCTTCCGCCCACAGACCTTTTCACTACCTCAGGCACACCACATCTACCACTCTCAGCCTACTCTGCCTCAGAGAGAGCAAGATGTCATCTGGGTCATGGATGGGGTTCAATACATACTTTGTGGATTTGACCAACGCCATGACTGTTAACATTTTCTGGGCAGGTGGTGAGTCTGTCCCCATCCCCACCCCAGGATGCGGTGTCACACATCTCAGCCATGATTGCAGCCAGTAGGACTTGCCTTGTACAGGGAGACACCACAGGTATCATTGTCCTCGGCTCCACAGGTCTCACCCTCCTTGGCCCCCATGACTCCGGCGACGCAGCTCTTCTCTTTCAAGTAGGAGATGCAGCATTGCCTCTGGGCTATCCTGAAACAGGGGAATACCTCAGTCCCTAATTGGCGGGTCCCTCTCAAGGAGGGTGACAGTCCTTGACCTCTGGAGGAAGATATTAGCATCAGAGTTTCACTACCAATCCTCAGAAAGTTAGAGAGACTCATCCTCAGGAAGGATGGAGTAGATCTGCTGGGGAGAGTAGTGCCTGGGTTCTTGGTCACCTCCTGCCCCTCTCCATGTGGATAATCTGTCAAAAGAGGTGGCTGGTGAGCCAGCCAAGCATGGGCCATGAGAGGCAGGACTCAGCACTACTTGGGAAGGACATGTGCAGGGGTCAGCTGTCCAGTGATGGAGTTGTGGTCCGTGTGGTGGTGAGCTCCATCTCAAGAGGGATGTAAGAATTTACAACAGCTGCAAAGCTCAAAACTTTCGGTGTCTGATTAATGTGCATGCTCTAGTCATTCATTTGGTAACCTCAAACAGGAGTGGCAAAAAGGAAAGAGAGGGGACAGGTTTAGTTCTCTAAAGAAGGCCAGGCATGGTAGTGCATGCCTTTAACCCCAGCACGTGGGAGGCAAAGGCAGGCCGATCTCTGTGAGTCTGAGGCCAGCCTCATCTGCATAGAGAGTTTTCAGGTCAGCAGGGCTATATAGTGAGGCCTCATCTCAGAAATGGAAGAGGAGGAAGAGGAGAAGGAAGAGGAAGAGAAGGAGGAGGAAGAGGAGAAAAGAAGAAGAAAAAGAAGAAAAGGAAAGAGGAGAAAGGGGAAGATGAGGAGGGAGAAGGGAGGAGGAAGAGAAGGAAGAAAAAGAAGACAGGAAGAGGAAAAAGTGGAAGAAGAAGGGGCAGGGGCAGGGAGGAGGAGGAGAATGAGCAAGGACAGAACATGGTGAACATTAAAAAATATGCATTCTAATTCTGGCCATACTGGTGAGCTGTGCAGCTCCAGATGAATCACATTGCCTCTCCGAACTTCATGAGTAGGCCATGAACGTTGAGAAAGGAAGATAACAGAGGAGCAATCCTGGGAAGGGAAGCAGAGCACAGGTGTCTGAGCCACCGCAGAGGTGGCTCCAGGGCGTTCAGGTGGCTGATCTGAGGGAGGGAAGCTGCTGTGAGTAGGAAGCCCGGAGCCCCAATGTGATGATGGTCCTTTGAACTTGCTCTAAATAGCACACCATTTACTCACCAAGCTGGCTACAGATCCATGTGGTCAGCTGACACTCAGGACTGGTCAGTCTCCAACATCCACTTGGCCAAATGGCTCACTGTCACCCTCATATATCTGGGGTCCAGGGAAGGCAAGAACAGTTCTGCCTACCCCAGGCCACTTACTTGCAGACGTCACTCTGGGCGCCATTCTCGGGGAGCTCCTGGCATTCATCATTGTCGATGGCCCACTGCTGGCCCGCAGCACAACATGTCTCCATCAGGTCCTTGGTGGAGCCTGTGGGTTGCAATGAGGAGCTGTGGCTGGGTTTCAGGGCCACCAAGTGTGGTACATACTGCAGGCTTTGTGCAGGGGAACCTCTTACCCCAGTCCCCACCCATCCCTGACCTGCACTTCCAGTCCTTCCCTTGTAAGGAAGCACTAGGGAGCGCTGGTCCTCTGGCAGGGTGTGTAGAGCAATGGGTAGCCAATGACTGGCTCCAAAAGCATGTAGGGGTGTGTGTGTGTGTGTGTGTGTGATGGGTGTGTGTGTGTGTGTGTGATGGGGGTGTGTGATGGGTGTGTGGGTGTGTGGGTGTATGATGTGTGGGTGTGTGATGGGTGTGTGGATGTGTGATGGGTGTGTGTGATGGGTGTGTGATGAGTGTGTGTGTGTGTGTGTGTATGTGATGAGGGTGTGTGGGGGGTGCTCACTCCAGAGCCCACAGGACCAGACTGCAGAGGCAACAGCTGACATGTGATTGTCTAGCCCCTTCCCTAACCCCCAGACTGTTTTTGTCAAGACATGTCCCTAAATAAACCATTGCAGACACAAGAAGCCTTGAGTTTTGTTCTTCTGATCCAAGGAGCCCAGATGGGACAGGAGACAGAAAAGAGCCTCAGGGGTCTTGTGGGATTGCATTAGGAATTATCTTAAGTTGTTTTTCTCAGAGATTTGGTTGTAATGATGAAATCTAATTAATAAAAATGAATACTAATAACAATTATTATAACACAATGACTAAAACCAAAATTGGTGTATTCAAATAGTGGTTCTTCTTAACACAGTAATAGAAAAATTAGTAGAAAAATATGCCATTTTAAAAAGAAATCCAGAAGTAAACCAGCAGTAAGCATTCTCTCTCTCTTTCTTCTTCCTCCTCCTCCTTCTCCTCCTCCTTCTTCTTTTTAGATTTATTTTATATGTTACTTTGCTTGAATGTATGTACGCACACCACATGAGTACAGAACCCAAGAAGCCCACAAAATGGCATCAGATCCCCTGGAACTATAGTTACTGGTAATTTTGAGCTGCTATGTGGATGCTGGGAATGAACCTGGGTTCTCTGCTAGAGCAGCAAGTGCTTTGAACCACTTTTTTTTTTTGAAACACATACCATGTATGCATACTTGAGAAGAGGGGCAATGCACTCAAGATGCAAACTCTCCTGTATGTGAGGTACAACTTTAAATACAATTATAATCGAACACGCAGTCTGCTTATGGGATTTGTCAAGGTGATTCTCAAATTCACACAAATAGCAAGGCCAGGTGGAAACAGCCTGTAATCCACTACTCAGAAGGCCATGCAGCAGGATTGTAGTTCAAGACCAGCATTGGCAATCCGGTGGGACTCATCTCAAAACGAAGTCTTAAACACAAAGAGGCAGAATTATGGCTCTCAATCAGGCAAGTTTCTTCCTTTTCCCTTTTCAGGGATCACATCTCCTCAGAGAAGATCTCCATGGCACCTGTGTACCCCAACCCTATCACTCACCTCACTCAGCCTCCATTTACAAAAATGACTTAGTATCTAAAAGTACACAAGCCAAGCATGGAGGTACATACCTATAAAAACTAGCCCTCTGGAAGCTAAGGCAGGAAGATTACAAATTTGAGCCTGAACTCCATAAAGAAAACCTGTCACCAAAAGAAGGAGGAGGAAGAGGAAGAAGAGGAGGAAGAAGAAGAGGAGAGGGATGGGAAGGAAGAGGAGGAGGAAGAAGAGGAGGAGGAAGAGGAAGAGGAGGAGGAGGAAGAGGAGGAGGAGGAGGGTGATATGGATGTGGCCGAGATGCATAAATGCTTCGTTGGCTGAGGACCCAGGCTTTAAGACATAATGAGCCTATGGGACATTTCATATCTAAACCCTAACACTTTATTTTCCTTTTATAGGCTGGAATCTTCCCTCCCTAAGGCTTTTCTAAGAAAGCCTTATGGGATTACCAGATTGCGCCAGATCCTGGGGTCCTGGCCAGGCAATATATGATAGATGCCCTAAGAGATAACAATGACAGCCCCAATGTGCTGAGCACCAGTAACAACCCAGGCACAAGGCCAAACACTCCAACTGCTGTTATTCCCTCTGCCCAAGAGGAAGTGGAGGATTAAACAGCCCAGCCTCACTTTCCCTCTTCCCTTCCCCTCTCCAGGCACAGGCAACTTGGTCCAGCCCATCTGAGCGAGCTCACTCGAACCAAGCCTCCAGCAGGCCAAGGTGCCGCCTTCACGTGGACTCAGTGGTCTTCTAGTCTCTTGATCTCAGGCCAGATTTCAGCCTGCACTTGGTAGACTTCCACTATTCCCTGGCTTCTCCCACCCTAGCTCTCTCACCTCAAAGGCATCTGGAGCTGTGACCTCACGCTAGATGGTCAACCTACTGGGAACATGAGGGGGACTGGGTCTAATGTGGAGTCAACATCCAAGATGTGGGAGGCAAGGTCTACCTCACAACTCCCAAGGTGCTCCTGAAGCAACTCTAAAGGCCTGCCTGCATCCTGACCCCAGACACCCCAGCCCCTCTCTCTGGTGATTTCCTGACCTCTGACTTCTGGCCTGTGGAGTGAACATCCTCCTCACACTCTGACCGTAGTGATATGCTCCAATCTCTGGGCGTCCTGTATCACCTTGCCTTGGCCACTCCTGCAGTTTTACCTAACTTGGTCACAGGAATTCACACCCCCCTCCTCCAGCAGCACACTTGCTTCAGGTTGCCCCTGGCTTCCCAAAGCTGAGGTGTTTGTCTCCTTCTTATCCCTAAGCTGCTTCTTGTGCCAGTGAAGTCCCTCCCTGGATGTTCTGAGGACATACCTCCCAGGGCCACCTCCAAATCACACCCATGTGTCTCCTCAACTCCTGACCCTCTGCTCCATCTGTCCCCCAGTCACTTCCAGGGTGGCACCCAGGTGACTGTCCACACACAGGAATCAGACAAGGACTCCTCAGTGCCTGTGCAGCTCCACAAAATGTTTCTGCCTCCTCCTTCCCCACTTGTCCCTTCTCTGTGCCTCTCTCTCTCTCTCTCTCTCTCTCTCTCTCTCTCTCTCTCTCTCTCCTCACTCATTCCTTAGTGTTCCAGGCTCATCTCTACCCAGGACAATTGCACTTGCTATGCTGTCTGCCCAGAATCTTCCACCCCTCACCCTGCCTTTTCCCACCTCTACTCACAACCAGCCTAACTCCTTTCCCCTTTTTAGGGATCACTTTTCCTCAGAGAGGGTCTTCCTGACTTCTGTGCACCCTAACTCTACCATATCACCTCACTTAGCCCTTCTCATACTGCACTGGCATTGGGTAGCTCTGAGTCATTTTGGGGTGCCTTGGAGTTGCATAAAAAGCCATTATAGGACAAAGTACCACTCCCAGGTATGACAATAAATGTCTTCAAAGCCGTTCTTGCTCCTCTACCTAGTAACTTGGGCCTCTGCTTACTGCTGCCTAGATTGGTGATGGTCTGTGCTAGAAGCATCCTTCTCTTCCCTGTCCACCTGGGGAATGTCCATTCATCAGGCCTAAAAAAGCCAACCAATATGCCTTTCCTGCCCCTCCATCTGGCCAGCACCCACTTGCCTCTGGACAGGCCAATCAGCTCCTGCTTCTAGCTATACACACTCACACACACACACACACACTGGACCATGATATCCCTGCCATGTGACACACTTATGCCAACACAATCTTTGGAAGGTCTTGTGTCCAAGAATGGGCCTGAGTCCCCTCAGGTCTTTAGTGGGCAGCACAGGGTCCAGCACTGACTGGAACATCACAAATTCTGCTTCTAGGAGGAGCATTCAGGATCTCAGCATCCATCATAGTTCAAAGTTCACACAAGCCCATGATGCCTGTATGTGCAGTATAGAGGCCGCCCTTGTCCTTCAGCACACATAGTGTGATGCATTGTACCTTTCTGAATGAACTAAACTACCACTGGAACAGAATCAATACCTGGGTGGAAGACTGGGCCACTGTCCATTGAGTGATGCCCATCTGCTCTTCGGCTTCCTCTGGGTTGGGTGGGCCACCCTATTCTTCCCAAAGATGACTGAGGTCCCTCACCTCCTGCTGAGCAGTAATGTGGCCATCATTGTCCCAGCTTTGGACCACTCTGCTGTGGTCTCCAGAGCATCAGTGCCCAGCCAGCCAGTATGACAGATCCAACCCGCACCTCTCACGCTCCTGGGTGGCAGGGAGATTGATAGTGTGTGTGGAAGACTTGCCTTGCCACCCACTGAAAGGGAAGCTGTGCAAATTCATTTTGTAGAGATTTTGTTATCAGAAAGAAAAAAAAACAGAAATAGATGCCCAGGGGCCCCAGGCCACTGAAAGGCCCATGCTAGAAGTGTCTTACAAGGCACAGTCCCTATGCTTCAACAAGTCTACTCAATGACGGCCACAACTACCATTGGACATGCTCATATCCCACACGCATGACATGAGGAAAGACACTGGCCACAGGAAGAGACAAAAACAGGAATGGATAAGGTAACAGGACTAGAAAATCCCATAATGAAGACAGGCCTGAGATTTGGAGACAATAGAGCAGGGAGCCCGGCACAGATTGTAGACAGTACATGTTTCCACTCAAATTCAGAGACAGAAAGTAGTGTAGCAGGCACCAGGGACTGGGGCTTGTGCTCAACAGGGACAGTTCTAGCTTGGGAAGATGGGAACTCTCACTCCACTATGACTGCATTTAATGCTGTTGAGCTGCAGACTCAATAGCTATAAATTTCATGTTATGTTTGAAAAATGTATTACAGTACAATATAAAGAACTGTGCTTTATATTTATATCTGACGCTTCCCCCACCAGGAATATAATATACTCACACACACACACACACACACACACACACACACACACGGTGAACCCAGGCAGGAGTGTCGCAGAAGCATGATGTATTCGTGACAGCAAAGATTCCAGAAATGCCTAACAATCCGCAATGAAATAATGAAGCTGCTCCCAGCCAATCGTACGAAGGTGTTAAGGAGCCAGAGGCGTATGTGTGCTTGAAATGAAATCATTCCTGAAGGTATTTCAGGCAGAGTTCAGGAGCTATATAAACTGACATTTGTCTTAAAAAGGATTACACGGATATACTGAGTGGAGACCCAAGACCTAGCCACAGATGGTGTCTTAGGGAGAAGCCCAGCCTTCGGTATTCTGCAGGCACAGGTATTAGCCATTCCAGAGCTGTCCCTTGTAAATAGATGCAGAGATCCGGAGACTCTAGCCTCCTTTGATCAGAGAACAATGGATGTTCCAAACAATCCAGGCCAGACACCAAGACCCCTGGACAGTCCCCTTTCCCTGACATGAAAGCCCTGAAGAATTCAGGCTTTGAAAATGCTGTAGAGCATTTTCTCTCCTGGCAGGAGGGCAGCAGTGGGGGATCTCTGCCCAGGCCTGCTGAACCGAATGTTTGCTTTGTGGCCTCAGCACAAAGCCCAGAGGATGACAAGGCACTGTAGGTCCCACCAGACTTGAGGGACATGAAGGCATTTACAGCAGAAGCCAGGGCCAGCCCTTCCGGGCCACCCAGGATCCTTGAGCATCTTTCTGAGGCCTGTAAAGTAGGCAAACCAGCAAGGGTCCTGGCCTCCTCTCTGCCTTCTGCCCCAGGTTCACGGGAGGGGGCAGATGAGCCGCTGGGATGTGAGTCCACCTGAGCCCACCCAGCCTTGCTTCTCAGTGTCTAGGTCTCCATCCCCTTGTTCTTTCCAGGTGTGTTAGCACACACATGCTATGAGCCTGCCTTCCCTTAGGCTCACTTAAACCTAGTCAGTCCTACTGTGTGCTGTGCTGAGTCTGCACTTGTGGCCCCATCTTAGGGCTCTCAGGAGAGGGTCCTGACACTGCCACTTTTACAGATGGCCAGACAGATGCCTGACCTATGGTATACCGCACATACTCACAGGCAAATGAGAACAAAAAGGGTCAGCTACAAGGAAAGGTAGTTCTGACACCATTCTCAGGAATGTCACTTAAGACCAAGAAGGTGGTAGTTATGGGGATGAGAGTGATGGGAACCCACCCGCCATGCACACAGGTGTAAACTTGGTGCATGTAAACTTTGGGGTGCCCTGAAAAAGCATTGAGACGCATCAATCAATGCCATGTACCCTCCAGTCAGCCGATCCCCACCTAAATGTGCAGTAAATACTCAGGGACACCTCCCGCTTCCCAAAGACAGAGAAGCACACTGCCAGCAGCACAGCCCCCAACTGTCCATCAGCATCAGAGCAGATCAACAAGCTATGATTCACCCCCACAGCAGAAATGCTACCGAGACATTCCAGTTGCCATCGCAACGGGGGCTGCAATTAACTGCTCCATACAGGAACGTGGATAGCACCCAAAGTGTTTCCTTCCTCCAAAAGAGTCAGGCGCAAATCATTCCCATTCTACAAAACAATCTCAAGAATAGGCAAGGCACTGGCGAGTCAGAGCAATGACGTTAATGGGCCAGGAGAGAGTAAGAGCTGACAAGCTAGAGGCAACACCTGGGAACACGGGCTTCTGTCTGCTGGGTAGAGCACAGGTGTCATCTCCCTGAGCTGTCCACTGAGACCCAAAGTGCTGCTGTCTGCAAATTAAGTTCCAATAGGAGATTTGGCAAAGGCCTGTTCCATTACACTACATCAAAATACACTTGAGAGTACTGTGTGTATTCAGGGGAGTTTCAGAAAAAGCAAACCCAAGGGATGTAACCACCAAGGTAAACCAAACACTGGCTAATCACCCTTGATTAGATATTGCCTTTATAAAACAAGCTTTACAGCCCACCTGGGGAACAATTAGAGAAAGCAGAGTATTATATGGCATTAGGGAATTAACTGGGTTAGACAGAGTATCTACTTTTTAGAGTTTTAAGATACGGAGCCAAGACTGGAGATGTTTCCAGCATGCACGTGTCTAAAGGCTGGTCTTCCTAGCCACCAACTATGCAGCTGTGGACTCAACCAACTCAATATAGGAGAATATTTCTAAAAGGCCTGTATCTGTGTTGAGCAAAAATGCACAGACATCCTTTGCTTGTTCCCCCAGACAGTGCCGTATAGCAGCTATTAACACATAGTATTCACCCTGCCTCATAATAATCAGTGATCTCCGGGTGTTTGAAGTAGGATTCACACTGGTTTGGTGCATGGGTTTCATGTAAGAGACACAAGCATCCTCCAACTTTGGTAGCTTATACTTCCACATCACTGTTCATCATCAAAGGAAGTCAGGACAGGAATTCAAACATGTTGGAGGTAGCAGCTGATGCAGAGGCCATGGAGGAGTGCTGCTTGATTTTCCATGGCCTGTTTTCTCCCAGGACCACCAGCCCAAGGATGGCAATACTCACAATGAGCCAGGCCCTCCCCCAACAATAACTAAAAAGAAAAAACCCTACAGCCAGATCTTATGCAGGCGTTTTCCCCAACTGAGACTCCCTCCTCTCTAATGACTCTAGCTTGTGTCAAGTTGACATAAACTTAGAAAGGATGGTGACTCTGTGTGTGTGTGTGTGTGTGTGTGTGTGTGTGTGTGACACTGTCTTCTATGTATGGCAACACTATTTCTACCTTGAAATCAAAGCTGCAGTGATTGTGCATGCAGTATATTCTGAAGGGTGGGCCTCCTAGCATTCCTTTGTGAAAGTGAAGCATGAGCCTTGCCCATTCCCCAAGGATGTACCAGCAGTAAGCAACTGCTGCTGGGACACACACCCTGTTAAGCTGTTCATGTTCTTATAACTCCTAACATTGCCCAGGGCAGGGGCTAGAGAAGAGGCCACAGCCTGCCAGCTATGCACCAGCCCTGCCCTGCCCAACGCTGCCAGTGCCCTGTAATAGTTCCAGAGCCTCCATCTGGACAATAGGGGCACAGTTGCTTGCACAATATAGCTGGGCACTCATAAAAATGGCATACAGGGCTAGAAAATATCAGGACAAAAGGCCAGGTGGGTAGTCAGCACATTTCTCTGCTTCATTGGCCTTGGGACCTTGGACAGTTCCTTTAACCTCCCTAGGTCTCAGTGACCCACTTATAAAATGGGTATAAAGATAGCAAACCTCTGAGGATGCCTCTTAAAATGATCTATACATAGCCACCGTTCAATCCAGTACCTGAGACATAATCTACCTGCCTGCCCTTGCTAGTGGAACCTCACAGCCAGGCAACACTGTAGGTAGAAAGGACAGGAGGCTGGACATGCAATTGGCAAAGCAATGTCAGGGGAAGACAGTGTGAGAGACAGGCAGGGAGGAGCACTCAGTTGGAAGGTGGAGCACAGAATAAGAAGGGGCAGGCAGGGAGGAACACTCAGCTGCACATCTGGAGGCAGCTGGAATGACAAACAGATGGGTAGGGCAGGAAGTGTTCAGCTAAACACAACCCCAGCAGGCTTGGCCCTTAGCTCTGTAGCCAGAGGAACAGGCTTCTGACCAGCAGAAACAGACACAGATCTGTTCAAACAAAAGTACAAATCCATCCTCCTTGTACTCCCAGAGCATAGCAACCCCGCTGCAGAGAAAGCAGGGAACACACCACACAGCTGTGGGCAGCCGCTCTGAGCTGGCCATTGCATCAGTAGACCTAACAGGGACTTCCTATGTCTCCAGATACAGAACTGAGGCTCAGTGAGGATGAGTCCCTTGCCTGAGGTCACACAGCCAGAAGGAGCAGGGGCTTGAATCCACTCTCTGAGAGTTAAACTGGGCTCTTTCCCAGTGTAGTGCAGCACTAAGCTGGAAAGCATTGTGTGGTCATGGGGGTGGAGGCCCTGCAGAGTTTAAAGAATGCTGCCTTCCAAAGGCAGATGAAGGAGGCAGTAAGGCCACTGTAAACTCCTTTTACAGGGCAGCCAAGTGAATTGCCTGAAGGTTATACAGTTGAGAGATAGAGAGAGAGAGCTGAGTCATCCAAGCTAGAGAGACTCTCAGCAGGACCAGAGGACAAGAGCCCTTGTGGGGATCAAGAGAAAAATGCTTTTGTTGTGGGGAGCAAATACAATAAGGGCCCTTGAAGCCCCTGCCACAGGGCTGAGGACTGACACTCAGGTATAGGAAAAGTCCTCACCCAATCTCCCAACACTGTTCATCCCTCAGGGTCTTCTGAGGACTTCGAAGTACCTCTCATCTGGTCATTGGGCCTGGCCAGCCTCTGACAGGGCTGGCTATGGAGAGCATCAAAAACAACAATGTCACTGGTGCTGAGTCTGCACACAGGATCACCTTGCACTCCTCAGCTGTGGGTCGGGATAGGCTGGAGCAAACCGATCAAGCATGAGAAACCATGGAGCACAGACGAGTCAATGTGAGTAAAGACAAGTCAACAGGGAGCAGGAACAAGTCAACAGAGCAGAAGCAAGACCACAGTGGAAGGACGAGACGACGGGCATCAAAAACGAGAACAGGCAGAGCAGAAATCAGACCGTGTAAAGTGATGAGACCAGGTGGGGCCGGCAGAGGGAACATCTGTGAAGAATACCAGAAGGACCAGCAGCGGTATGGCGTGGGAAAGTGGCAGAGAGAGAACTCTATAGCCCTGAGGGTGGCATGTTGCCTGGAAATCCTGCTAGAGAGGTTTCTGAATATTCTAGACCATCTGGAGTCTACACTTCCAATGGGCAAATGAGAAGTGAGTAGCAGCTAGAGGCTGTGAACACTGGGGCAGGACATGGTGTCTCTAGCATGATGGAAATATCCTGTAATTAGATTTAAATGATTTTTGCATAACTGGGAAAATATTAAAAGCCACTGAACTATGCACTCAAATGCAAGGGACTTTATGGCTATAAATATGTTCTCAGTAAATCTGCTTTTAAAGAAAGACATTAAAGAAATAGAAAATTTAGAGAAACCTGGTCCTAGTGGAGTAACAGTCCCGGGAGACATCATGGGGACATCCCACTTATGGAAATGACAGAAACTTTATAGAAACTTTGATTCCCATGGTCTTAATTCCTCGGGCATGGTTGTGTACATCTGTGCTGGGTTGTTTGTACTGTCAACCTGACATAACTAGAGTCACTTGGAAAGATGGAATTTTAGCTGATCAGACTGGCCTGAGGCCATGTCTGAGAGAGATTGTCTTGACGGATGATTGATGTGGAAGGACTCAGCCCACTGTGGGCTACATCATCCGTAGGCAGGTGGGTCTGGACGACATAAGAAACCTACCTGAGCATGTGTCTGAGTTTGAGTCAACAGTGTTCCTTTGTGGTTTCTGCATATGTTCCTGCCCTGACTTCCCTCAGTGATGCACTGTGACCTGGAAGTATAAACCAAATAAATGCTTCCCTCCCCAAAGTGTTTTTTGATCTTGGTGTTTATCATAGAAAGCAAATAGGATAATACCTATAATCCAAGAACTTGGGAAACTGAGGCAGGAGAATGGCAAAGTTTAGAGCCAGACTGGATTACAGAGTAAAAGTCTGTCTCAATACAAAACAAACCAATTAAAGAAACCCACCAAAGGCCCATCTTTGCCTTCAGACCCTCACTGTAGGGACAACTATAAAATGTAACCAGTGCCTATGGGGAGGATAGAGCCTAGGGAATCTGGATGAGCTAGCTACCTGTGAGTCCTCCATGGGATCTAGAGCCCACTCTTCTCACATGGAGGCAGAGTCTATCTGCCACCACCCCTGCTATGACCTACAGAAAAGCTCCCTGACCTGGGATGACAGTTTCCCACTCTATAGATGGCATATCCTCGTGGTGTCTTCCACAGCTGTCTCTTCATGCTTCAAACATGGTCTCAGAGTAACCAGCCAGAGTCCAACTGCCAACCACTGACAGCAACACCAGAGCTGAGATCAAGGGTCAGCAGCAACCAGTCTGTTCGGTGGGAAGGACAGCTTCTACTTGCCTTCCCAAGGGCTGGCCTATGGTATGTGGGCCCAGAATGATCATACCTGCCTCTCAGTCAACAATGCCAAGCTGAAGTGGATCTGCTAACATCCTGAATGTCTCATTTCCAGTGTCTGCAGTCCATGGTGATCACAAGGATGTTTGCTACAGAAGCTGACAGGTAGATCAATGAGGGCAAGGATGGCAGGTCAGCAAACCAGAGGCAGGGCACCAGGATCATACTGCTCAGTCATCCCTCAGGATCCTAAGTAATCCTTGGCAGTGGACCCAAGAAACTCCTGCAAAGCCCCCCAAATACCAAATTCTCCAGTCCCATACACGAGCCTGCCTGGCCTCTACATGGCCATTGTACACTCTAAATCATCTTTAGACTACAGTCACGTATAACTATGCAGTCTGAACAGCTGTCACACTGTTGTTTAGTGCATAAGGACCAAACTGTATGGTCCATACGGTTCTAATTATTTTCTCAAATGTCTTGTATCCAGAGCTGGTGGAAGGCACAGACCCTGAGGTCCTCCCTGTCTCCAAAGCTCAGACACTCGCTGCAGCTGGTAGGCTATAGTCAGGGCCTTGCTGAGGACAGAAGAGGCTGCAGAAGCTGGAGATGCCCTGGACCTCCAGCATGTGCACATGCGCGCGCGCACACACACACACACACACACACACACACCAGCAGCCCTGGTGCTTCCAATGCCTAGGCTTTGTGAGCTGGCAGTAGGGAGGGCAGAGATTAGCAGAGCCCCAAGTTCCCCTTCCCCAACAATTCTTCCTCATATAAGCCACAGGACCTCCTCTTAACAAAATTTCACTTCAGTTGGTGGCAGCGGCTTTATATAGACACTCCCCATACCTGGAGCCCCCCTCTCACAGCATCCCACCCCAGGAGCCACACTAACACAGGCACTCTCTCCTCCGGAAAGCCTCCCTATCCTCAGAAGAAGTCAGAGCCCCCCAGATGGGCACAGGGCACTGCCACCTCATCCCTAGCCTCCCTTCACGGAAGCCTTCACACTGCTGACCGCTGAGCCTGGGAAAGCAACCGGGTCACCTAGAGCTCTCCCAGGGCAGAGATGTGGATTTCCCTAGGCAATTTGTATTCAGCATCTTAGAGGCTGGGTCATAGGACAAATCGAAATGTAGATGTCAAGATGACCCTGATTCTGCTATTTCTTATCACCGTGTCCTCGGGCCAGAAGGCAGAGCTCTCTGGAACCCTCTGGGCTTTGGTGAGGATGAAAAGGCTTAATAATCACTGAGTACCCAGAAGATGGTCAGAGAGAAGCTGGCACCTGAATTTGAGCACCAGTGTACAGACACCTGCCCTGCAGAGTGAGGCCCCTGAGGAAGAGACTCCTTCCTGCCTGGCTTTCTGACAGCCCCTTCAAGGTCAGGGCCACCTCCTGCTGTTTCTGTGGCTCCCTCTGCTATACCAGCACATCAGAGACAGCACCCTCCCAAAGTCTCTTGAATGACAGCAGAAACAGACGTCAGAGCCCTTCTCCATGGCTCAGAGGCAAGCATGTGGCTTCCATTTAGGCCACATCTGGACATGCTCAGAGGCAGGGACAGCCCAGCTGAGGCAGTGGGGATCCCTGGTACAATTCTGACTCCCAGGCAGGATCCCCGCCCTAGATGGGCCTGGATGATGGATGAAAACCACCTTCTCCAGGCCCCAGGGCTGCCATGGCAACTGGGCTGGGGTCATTTCCGGCCTGCCTCTCAGTAAGCCCAGAGGGTCGTGTAGGGCGAAACTGTCTCTCCAGCCCCTCCCCCACCCATGGCTCCCAAACTCCTGTCCTAGAGCAGCCTGAAGACCTTCAGTTCCAGACTCCACTTTCCTCAAAAGCTTGGCAGGCCATCAAGAGCTCCACCTGGGTAAGGCCTGCTGTCACCCACCCTCACCAGCTGCATGCCCCCGCTGGCTGCACCTTTATCTGTTTAACACACTCTACTCTGCTAGGCCCCTAAGGGAATGGCCTTGTTCTCTAGCTCAGCCCCTGGCATAGTCAGGGCCCCACAAATGCCTGATTAAGGAGAGAGCTGTGACTGAAGAGCAGATGGGAATAAAATAAGTACCGTATCTCGTAATCCTCAGTGAGCACTCAGTTCATGCCAACCACAGCCACTAATGAGCTCACTGCAGCCTCAAAAGAGCCTCAAAGCAGGGTGTCTAC
The DNA here is from genome assembly GCF_004785775.1 of Grammomys surdaster. Classification (NCBI taxonomy): domain Eukaryota; kingdom Metazoa; phylum Chordata; class Mammalia; order Rodentia; family Muridae; genus Grammomys; species Grammomys surdaster. The sequence continues at coordinate 844,898 of NW_021604665.1, read as the reverse complement.
ACTGTCTGCAGATGGAGAAACTGAGATACAAGGGGCCGAGCCGTTTGCCCGTGGTCATGGAGTCAGCACATGATGTGGTAACCATGGGAAGCTCAACCAAAGGCTAATCGAGAGGACAGTGGCTGGGAATCCTCTCTGGCCTGGCCCTGCTCACTATAGTCTTCCCAGCCTTTGCATGAGCTGGGTCCCTGTTAGGATGGCCCATCAGTCCATGAAGGTATTCCAGGCCTAGCTTCCACCAGCCTTCACCAACACCATAGGCCAAACACATCTGAGAAAGACAGGCACAAAGATCCACAAGGTACAAGGTTGGTCCCAGGTCCCACAGAGCCACTGGCAACAAGCAGCTAAGGGAAGCCAGGGCTGTTTCTATTCTGGAAACCCAGAGACTGCAGGCCCATGGCACTAAGCGCACACGCGTGCGCGCGCACACACACACACACACACATACACACACACTCTCCATTAGACCTTTCCTGCTCCCTGCACTTCCAGGCTCAGGGCTGGGTGGAGAATAACTGGGGCTCCCAGTCAGTCACAGGCCTCCCATATAGCCACCCCTCTCCAGCAGGCTGCAGGCAGGGAGTCACAGAAAGGAAAGCAGGCTGGAAGCAGAGGTACTGGTGGTATGAGGACCCCAGGAGCCAACTAGTGTGAAGAAGAATAAGAAAGAGAGGAGGTAGACATGGTCTCCCACCAGTTCCATCCATCCTCCAACATTCATAGAGCACCGACTGTGTGTGAGTGGGGCTGGAGCCCTTGGGCTCAGCACAAAATCTGGCTTGTGTGATGCTGAATACCAGAAAACAATAACCAAGGACCCAAGTAATTCTGTGTATAATGTAAGCTGTGACTGAGAGAGATCAAAGTGGCAGGAAGGAAGGAGGGTCACAGAGGTGACCTGGAACAGAGCAAAGCACAAAGTCATCCAGACACCTGCAAGAGCATCTCAGGCAAAAGCTGTAGCAAATGCAAAGGCCCCTGGGCCAGAGGCTGCCCAGCCAAGAATCCGGTGGCCTGGGCTGACTGTGGAAGCATGATGGGCCAGGAGAGGAGGTGAAGAGGCCACTGGGCAGATGAGAAGGGCATGTAGTCACTACAGGGACCTTAGCTTCGACTTTGTCTAAGGTGTGAACCACTGTAGTAGCAATGAGAAGAGAAGACTGATGTGTTAACCAGACTCCTGCTAGAAGGAGCAGCAGAGTTAGAGCCACAACAGAACATGCCCCCTTTGCCACCAGCCCACAGTGGGGCCTCTGTAGGAGGGCCTTCACAGGCAGTTGACCATCTAGATCTGCAGAGCCCTGTGATTACTGCTAAGACACTTTTGGACTCTAGTAGGCAGGACTGGGCTCTACTCTGATGAAGAAAACCTTCTGTGCCTTCAGCCAGAGCCCACCAGGGGCTCTGTGCCTCCTAGAAGGTCCTCCTAGGTCCTCCTAGAAGGACCTTTCTGTGCCCCTCTGTCTCAGATCTATGAGAAAGCAATGGCTGAGACCTCCCCTGGCCCATGCCACTCTGTTTTAGGCCTGCATGAGGGCAGCCACAGGAACCTCCACCAACTCATATCACTTGGTCCCAGGCCTGAGAGATGGCAGTTGCAAGGAACCCAAAGGATAGTCAGCGACAGGCGCTGCAGGAACACAGGAAAGGGCCTTACCATCAGGATCGCCTCTGGGGATAGAATGCACTGAGTTGGGGTCTGTGTCTTCTTCTGCCCGGGACCGAGGTAGCAACTGTGGATGCTGGGGTATTTCTTCAGGCATCTCTCGGGTGGGTGAGACCTGGGCTCGGTCAGGTGGCAGTGTAGATAGAGTGGGGCGACTGCTGGACTTTACTGGGTCCTCTGAAGAGCTGGCAGTGTCCAGAGATGGACCGAGATCAGGCAGGCCTGACCTAGGAAGAAGTGCAGCACCCTCCTGCATGACACTTCGAGAAGTGGCCTGGGCATCAGGAATAAGGTTTTCCTCAGGTCCTGCCTTGGCTTCAGCCTCCTTCTCCTGGACAGGGAGATCAGGTCTGGCTGGGGATGTTGTGGGCAAGCTGTCCAGCCTTCCAGGACTACCTGCTACTGGTGGCTCAGTGGCCACTATCTCCTCCATTTCTTCCTCCTCTTCCTCTTCAGTGTCCAATGTCACTCTCCTGGCTTTGGCCTGCACAGGTGCTGGGGGACCCAGGGCAGTAGCTGCTGTGGGTCTGGGGAGGGCGACTGGCCATGGGGTTACTCGGATGGAGGACGGTGGCAGATTCCCACCTCCCAGAGCAGCTGGGGGGCCCTCTGCACCTTCCTGGACCTCATTCACAATGGCCACAGTAGCTTCTGCCTCAGCCACCTCCTGGTCATAGCTGTAGGGGTCTTCATACTGCCTCTCAGAGTCACCCTCCTCAGCATCTGAGAAGTTCCCATGGCAACCAGGAAGCTGGTAGCAAATGAGCTCACCACCAGCGTCAGGACAGTGGCAGGCCCGGCAGGATGAGAGGTGGACGGTGTGGCCAGCAGCATACTTACGGCCACTGTGGACACAGCCCACCTGGCCACACTGCGGGCAGCTGTCAGCCACTACCACTGCCTCAATGCAGTTGGGTGGTAGCTCGGGGCACAGCATGAACTGGCAGCTGATCTTGCCACCACCCGGTGGGCAAGAGCACTCAGTGCTGCCAAAGTCCACAAAGTAGGACTGGCCGGCTGGTACACGGCCATCCACAAACCCTCCCTGTACGCAGTCATAGTACTGGTAGCCTTCACAGGCACAGCCCTGCTGCACACAGGTAGCACAGCAGGCTCCTGGCTCCAATGCCTCCTCAATGCAGTTCTCCAGCAGGGGACACTCGGCACCTGTGCAGTCCTGCCACGGGACGGCCATGCTTGGGTTCGAAGTCAGAGCTGTGACCAGAGCCAATGCCAGCCACACTCCTGCAGATCCCTGGAGTAGCATCATGTCTCAAGAGGCCCTGGAAGGATAGAGACAAAGCCTGTCACACCAAGGACACAGAGAGAGATGAGGTGCATGCCCCAGCATGTCTACACACAGCACGCAGCTACCTTCACCTCTGGGCATGCCCTCCTAACCCACACTCATGTTCCTTCACACACACACACACACACACAAACACACACACATACACGGAAGACACAGGAACAGAAGCATGTGTCACTCAGGTGCTGAAGCAATGTGGCTTCACATCTGTGTGTTCAGGGTGACTTGAGCCTTCTGAGTCATCTAGTCCAGTCTCACACACAGGTAAAGCTAAGGGAGTACACATGAGTGCATGCTCACTCAGTCTGTCGCTGTGTCCTCCCCGTGCCCAGTCACCCAGATATACCCATGGGTCATCCTGCACACACTCCCAAGCCTATGTCTGCACACAGCCACCAGAACAGTTTTCTTCCTCCAGACACTTGACTGCTAGTCAGGGGGTAACGTGGGGGTGGAGGGCAGTGTGCTGGGAAGGAACAGACCCCCTGCAGGGTGGCACAGACATCCAACCTTGTGTATACTGTACCCCCAGCCCTCAGACTCCAGAGCTCGAGATCATCTATCCCATGAGACCCTGGGACTTCAAGGTCAACCTGGGATGCTCCTGCCACCTCCTTGTAGCGCCTTACTGTCTCTGTTCTGTCCACTGCCAAGACCACAGCTCTCACTGTTCTGCTGTTCCACACAACACCCCCACCTGTCCTGACTGATGCCCAGCTTATTTGTCTCCCCGCCGTGCCTCCCTGTCTCCCTGGGACACCAGTGTGGTCTAGGAGCCACTTCCATGCATACAGACTGTCTGGCTTCCAGGAGCCTCTCACTCCACGCTCTCCTCAAAGTCCTCCACAACCACTCAAATGCCATCTTTCCACCAATCCTCCCTCCTGCAAAAGTTACAGGTCCCCACAGGCAGCGAGTGACCCGGCGTCAGGGCAGTCCCTGGACAGCACAATCCCCTAAAATCACAAATGGGGGCTTTCACACCATCAGTTCCTTCTGATAGTACCTATTTGATGTGTGCATGTGTGTGTGTGTACGTGACTGCACTCGAGTGCACTCAGGTGCACACACACAGGTATGTATGTGTATATGCATGTGTACACAACTGCACATTCATACAAATATTCTGGGGAGACACCTGCGTGCACACGTGTATATGTGTAAACGTGCCTAGTGCACATGTGTGTGATTACAAAGAACAACCTCAGATTTTATCCTCAGAAATGCTGTCTACCTCCTTTGAGACAGGGTCCCTCACTGGCCGGGAGCTTGACAACTGGGTTAGCCTTGCTGGCCACTGAGCCCCAGGCCTCTTCCCATCTGGCTCCCCAGAGCTGCAGTTACAGGGACATGGCACTGAGCCGAGGTCCTGGTGCCTGCCTTACTAATTGGGCAAGCCCAGCCCTGTTTTTTTATCTTTCAAAAAATACAACAAAGTATAGTCCCTGAACCTTCCCTGATCCAATTTTATAAGGGAAGATACCCTTGTTATAGAGATAGATCTCACATTGTATTCATAGCTGTCCTTGAACCCAAGAGAATCTTCCTTCCTCTGCCTCCCAAGTACTGGGGTAGTAACAGGTTTGCAGCACTACATCCTACTCTCACTTCAAACATTGAGAAGATGCTAACTTCTGGAAAGTCCGAGGTGAGAAAGGAGCAGAGGAGCACTGAGCTTTCCAAAGAATGGATGTGTTCAGTTGCTCAGCTCTCTCTGAGACCAGCCGGGGTAAGTATGGTCTGTCAGCATGGCCTGAGCCCTGAAGGCAGCAATGGAATGATGGCAAGTTGGTCACTATCAGCTGAAGGCACCAGCTGCAGGCACCAGGAATCTGTACTAGGAACGTCCAGGGGCTGAGAGTTAGTCAATAATAAGATGGGCCTCCTGGCTGACCTCCAGTGGGACAAGTGGACCGTACCACCAGACAGAAGAACTGGTAAGGTTGAGTAGGCTCAAACCCCAAGGAATCTCAGAATTGAGAACGGCAGGTGGGGAGCCAGCTCCCTGCCAAACTACCTGATCCGCAACACGTAACCATGACACCCCACTGAAAAGACCATGACAATCGGTAATGTAGCATAAAAACCTGGAGTTCTCCATGCTGTTGAGGTATCTAGATAGGCCCTGAGCCTTCCTGGGCATTCATTTCCACAAAAGATATTTAATCCCCAGTTCACCCTTAGTAAGAATTATGCATTTACATCCTCCATCAAATAAAAAGATTTGGATGAACAAGGACCATCTCCTTCATCAAGGATGCAGTGCAAGTGGGGATTCATTGTAAAGAACCAGGCCTAAATCTCCTGAAGAAGACCTTCTCTCTCTCTCTTCCACCACTCAGAACCAAACCTGATTCTGCCCCTATCTCAGCTATCCCCTTCTTGCCTGGCCAGTAGAACCCCTGAGGGAACGCTCAGACCACAGATGCCCCCCTTCCGGTTCCCAACTCCCAGTGGTACCCCAGCAGCAAGGCAGATTCGCAGCCTAGCAACCTCCCAGAGTTGATAGCCCTGAGGGTAGATGGTGGGTGCCCACCTGTACTAGGCACTTATGGCTCTTTAAAACAGTAAATAAAGAGAAATTGGGAGGAGTCGGGAAGCCTGGTATCTCAGGGAGCTAGGGAAGGTTTCTGAAGGTTTCAGGAGGTGGCATCTGACTGAGGCTGGTTGGCTTGCTGGAGGCAAAGTGCTTCAAGTTCTGGACAGCAAGTGCACAGGCTCGAGGCAGGAGCAGAGGAGACAGACAAGGAACTTGGATGGGAGGGGGAGACTTGGGAGGTCTTGTGACAGGTGAGCAAGGAAGAGAGTGGCAAAAGCAGGCCAGACTTCTGCTGACAAGGGACAAGTGGGATGCCGGCAGCCCAGGGTCCTGACAAAGACTGTGTGCAGTCCCTAGCAACCCCCTTGTCATCTGAGAAAACATCCCTGGATCCCCAGGGGGGTGCCTGAGATCTCAAACATCTCCATGTTTGTGGTGATTACATGTTGTGACTTTAAATGGAAGCACTTTCAGCAGCAAGCAACCTTCCTCCTTTATTGCAAACCTTACCCCTTTCCTGTCAACAAGCATTCCATCCCTCTCTTTGGCATATTGATTACCATTGTCAGCTCTCCTGTCAGCACTTCTGTTCTTTGGGACTATGATTAAGTGGCATGGGACCGCTTAAAGACAAGATCCGTCACAGCCTATTAAGTGACTAGCGAGAGGGTAGTGAACACAGTGTGGATCCACTGGACAAAGTGGCTCAGGTCCCAGGCAGGAGAGCACTAGATGTCATCACTTGCCCCAGAATGCACACCATTTCAAACCTGTAATATTCACTGCTGAGATTTTCTACTTGATATTTTAGACCATGGTTGGCTGCAGATAATTTAGTTGTAGGAGTTGAAACTGTCAACAAGAGAGCATTCTGCATGTGACTTGAGTTACACAGTAAGATGAGTCCTTTGCTTCTCCCATTCTGACAACTTCTGACTCTGACAAGAAGAGGCCTGTTAGAACTAAGAAATAAAAACCCAGGACATGCAGTCATGCTGGGATTTCAAAATAGCACTGAACACTAGTTTAGGGTAAGTATGCCCCTGTAATATTTAGGACATGTTCATTTGCTGTGTATCTGAAATCCTGTTTTAACTAGTAGCGTGCACTAGATGGGCAGCTCTGGATGAAAACTTCAGCCTGGCGCTGTATGCCTTAAAACTTCTCAAGCATTTGGAGGGAATCTCCCTTAAATGACAGGCAGCTACAGAAAACCCTGGGGCTTGCAAACAGCTGGGCTGACAGCTGGGAAATAAACATGCAAGCCCTTTTGGTTGGCTACTTGGAACAAAAGGAATCAGTTTGACCTGGCCAGGGGGCCACCCCAAGGCTGCCAGACCCATCCCCACATCCATCCAGGAGACAGCAAGCCAGCAGCCAGCCCATTTGAGCACAGTTCCTCCCACAGGACCTTGTGTTATGACACCGAACTGTCCACACTGCCACAGCCGCTCTGGCAGAACTCAGCCTCACTGGCTCTCCGTGAGATCTGAGAGCTCCCAGTCTTGACTCCACAAAGACTTAGGCTTCTTCTCTGCTTGTGACATAGTCCGCCATAGTCCACCATGTAGCTCTGGATAGCCTGAAACTCACTGTATAGGCCATGATGGCCTTAGACTTCAGGGTAATTCTTCCTCTCCTTTGCCTTCTTCACCCTCTAGTCAGTTGCCACTGTGTCCAGCCTCTAGTCACCCTCAATGTGTCTGTTTCTTCAGATCCAACCAACAGCCTACAGTTCCTCAAGACCCTCAATGTTAAGAAATGTGTTCTAAGTCTCCGTTGGTCTCAAGTCTGGAATATGGATTGTATATGCAATGCATGCCTCAGCAGGTCATAGCTCCTGGGAAACCAGGGTCCCAGCCTCAGTGCAGCACCATGCTATCAATGGATCCTGCAGGGTAGGGGCTCCAGAGCTCAGTCCTCACCCTACCAAAGGCAAGGGACAGCTATGCCAAGATGAGGAGACACCTGCCAGCCAAGAGCAAGCAGCTGGAGAAGGTACAGGTGTGAGTCATTAGTGACCAACACTTGACAACTGGGGAGACAACAGGTGAAGGGAACTGGAGCCATCCAGAGAGCTGTGTCTAGCATACACACACACACAGATAAAGAGACAAAAGCAAACACATGCCCTGCACAGACCCACACATACAAAAACATACAAAGACACACAGAACACACATACAGTCAGACACACACACACAGAGGAAGAGATGCACACAGAGACACACACAGACATACAAATGCACACACAGAAAAACACATATACACACAGACCCTCATATACAAAGACATACAAAGACACACAGAACACACATACATGCACACATACAGTTAGACACACAGTCAGACACTGAGAGAGATGCATACACAGACACACACAGAGACATATAAACACATGCATGAGCACGCGCGTGCGCACACACACACACACACACACACAGACACACACACACACACACAAAAGCATTGACAGTGGCTTGGTTCTAAAATTGTCCAGAACCTACTTTAAATGCACAGATTATCCTGGGTTCCCCTAAGGTCCAGAAAGATAAGACCATATATTTTAAAACTAATCCCAAATGCCCACACTCAACCACCGCATGCTGCCTACTGGCAGAGGCCAGTAAAGACAACCAACTAATCCTGACACTGGAGACCACCAGCCTCAGCAAGGACATTCTGGCACAGATGCCCCTTGAGGGCATGATGTCCAGTGACAAGCTGGTCAAAATTTACACTCACTAAAGAGTCCACTTACAAAGCTACACAGAGCAATTGGACAGAATGCAGATTGGCGCATGCTGGGACACACGGGACAGGGGGGTGGGGGGAGCTGGTACTGAATGGCCAGAGTTTCTGTTCAGGATTAAAGAGTCTAGAGACAGAAATGGTGAGGGCTGAGCAACACTGTGGCTGCTCTTAGTGATGCTGAGCCACACACTCAAAAAGGAGAAAAATTGTGTGGATATTTTACCAAAACAAACAAACAAACAAACAAACAAACCAACACACACATGCACTCCAAAGCCAAAAGCCCAAAGAGAATGACTAAGTCACAGAGAGGGGATAGGGAAGACCTGACAGGAAGCAACTACTGCTCCTGAAGCATGACTTTAGTAGAAAGCTTCCTGGCAGGCAGTGCCAAAAGGGAAATTAGAGGGTGACCCGGCACTCCTCGTCTGATAAGAGGAAGTCATTAGTTCACTGAGAAAACAAGCTTGTTCTTGGCATGGGCCATTAGTTGGGAGCTTTGAAGTTAGTCAGGTTCAGGCAATGCCAGACCCCAGGCTGCGAGGGCCTGGGCATGCTTATCTCCTTTAACTACATTCGCTGATGAGGCCCACAATCAGAAACAGTGATAAAGGGATGTGAGCTGAGACCTGAATGGCGACAGGAGCCCAAGTCCTTCAGTTCAGCAAGCACCTCTCCACCTCACCCCCATCAGCCCTGTGCCAGATACCAAGACGGGACAAGATGCCAAGTGAACAAGAACAACAGAATTCCTCCCTCGGGGTCATAACTGTCATCCCAGCACTTTGGAAACTGTGACACAAGATCATGAATTCAAGGCCAGCCTGGGCTACATAGTTGGACTACTATCAACAATAACAACCAGAAAGCAAACAAATAGATAGGTAGATAGATAGATAGATAGATAGATAGATAGATAGATAGATAGATATAGATAGGGAGAGAGGGAGAGAGGAGGAGAGGGAAAGGGAGAAAGAGAAAGAAGGAGAGGGAGGGGGGAAGAGGAAGAGGGAGAGAGGAAGACTGACTCTGACTTTTATGGAACCAAAAACCTAATGTAGAGAAAAAGCAGGAAAGAAATCAGTAAGACACTTGGAGATTGTGACAGAGAACTAGACACACTCTTGGTAAAAGAGGACAGAAGAGACTGAGGAGGCACACTCACACTCCAACTGAGACTCAGCCCCTCCCAAAATGTGCAGCCATCCAAAGGTCTGGGGGACGGCAATGGGCAGAAGAAATGCATGTGCAAAGGCCCTGTGGGTGGCTGCAAAAGAGACAGCAGGGGATGGGAAATGGGCAACAAGAAAGTAGGTGATCAAGGGCAAGGGAAAAGCGGTGCGAACGACCTTAGTCACACAGGTCTAGCAGAGCACGGGGCTCGCGCTCTTACGTGAGGACACTGGGTAGCAGCATGCTTGGAATTCAAAGAGAAGCTGCACGCATTCCCTTCCAAGGTCTGAGGACAATCCCAGTCCTAGAAAGCAGGAAATCTAGAAAAACTCAGTCTGCCAAGTGGGCACGTCCAGCAGATCTGTGAATGAGCCCACTATGGAGAGCTTTTGGGGCTGCTTGGCAGGAATCGGACATTGGCCAAGGACAAGGAAATGGGCTTTAGGCAGGAATCTGACATAGGGCCATGACAGGGAAGAAAGTTCTGGCAGGAATCTAATTTTAGGCTAAAACAGAAGTAATTTCAGTCAGGAATCTAAGTCTTAGGCTAGAACAAAGAAGTAGGCCTCAGGCATGAATATGGCTGTGATCTAGGACAGGGAAGTAGGCTCAGATATTTTTGTCATCCTGATGAGTCCTTAGAAACAGTAATCGGGAGAGTGATCTAGGGAGTGAGGACTTTGTCTATTGCCTTGTTTGTTCCTTGACAATTTGTATCTATTGTATTGCTGGTTCCTCAACCTAGAACTGACCTAAATACTTGCATGTAATTAAAATGATTTAAAAGAAAAGTGAGGAAAAAAAATAAACCTGCCTCAGCCTTCAGCCTCAGAACTGGCTGGGGCCATGCTACAATGTTGTCTAATTGGCTTTTTTCTTTTTTAATCCTCACTCCTGCACTGGAGAACCTGTTGACTGACTGGGCTGGCTTGGTCAGCCAACACAACTGTAGGCAACAATGGCAAAAGGCTGGACACCCCTATTTATAGGACGACATACCTCTCCCTGTTGCCAAGTCTCCTGGAAGAAGGACCCACAGAGCCATACTGCCTTTCCGGTACAGACTCTTGATTCATGAAGGTGGTGCCACCCAAGGGTCTGCTCTCCTGCTCTACCCCAATGCTGAAGCACATTCTGTATGTGTGCTTTTCCTCTGTAAGATGCTTTACAAAAGAAAAAACAAGTCATTCAGAAAAAGGCAGCAAAAGAGGGCAGGGAGCTGAGGAATGGACAGATAGGAAACGATGTGAAGCCACGTACGACTACCAACTGTCATCAAGTCTGCCTTCTATCTGAAGCTCTACTTCCTTCCTTTCCTGTGACCCAGAGTCACAACACAGGATGGTGTGATTGGTCACAGACCAAGGGTGCTTGGAAGGAATCGGCAGGGACTGAGGGGAGAGTCTGGGGTCCTCTGAGGCACAGAACTGGAGCAAAGGGGTAGGCCAGGAAGTAATGTGGAAGCTGATGATGGTGAGTGAAAGGTTATAGGACACCCAACCCCCAATACTCTGGGAAGAGAAGGAGGGAAATGCTGGGTCCAAATGCATGGGTTAAGTCATGCCCCAGAGTGGTGGGACGTGCGTATGGTCAAAGCTACTTGAGAGGCAGAAGAAATGCTGGAGCTCAGGTGTTTGAGGCCAGCCTGATCTACATAATAATAAATTAAATCTTAAAAAAAAAACTGAATAAGCTTACTTGGCCCCATGTGAGATTCAGGGTGCCAGGCAGCTCCTCACCCTCTCTCCAGCCCCTGGGCTTTCCTTCAAAGGGGTGAGCTCATGAGAATGTTGGATAAACAAACTCTCAATAGAGCAGCCAGGCTTCACCCTCCCTTCCCACTCCTCCCTAAGAAAGAAAAGGATAAAATTCTGCCAAGTGTCGGGTGAGGGCTGACCCTTGGATTCATAGGTATGAACTGCTAATCTCATAACCAGGACAAGCAGGTGAAAAATTACACAGCTTAACGCCCAGCACTCTTCATTAACCTTCGAGAAAAGAAAATGTTGCTTTTGGCTCAGGGGCGCTCCATCCATGCCTTCCCCTGTTACTAAAGCCCACAAAGCGGAAGCAGTCCCAGGGTGGAGCAGTGAGAAGAGCTTGCCTGGGCCAAGACTGATCTCAGCATTCCTACCTGGGGCTCCATCCAGCCTACAACTGTGCACCCTTGACCTCCCTGGAGCTAGCTCTGGGTCCGCCTGCCTGGACTGTCTCCACTGATCCCACTCAGTGCCCTCTGTAAACACTGAAGCTCTGTGGGGCAGAAAGGATGGATGTGACTACCCAGCACACCCCTCTGTAAGAACAGCCCCTAGATTACCCTCTGGGGCCCACTGCATGCAATTCAGCACACCTCACTTCCCATGCAACAGTGCTCAGTGGTGGACACCAAGTCAGTCAGAGCTTACAGGACCCAGCTCAGCGGAGACAGTGGAGAGCAACCTGTGTCTATCGCCCTGCATGAGGCATCAAGAATCCCTAAAGCCATCCGGTCTCAGAAGGAAACTGAGGACACTGGAACCAATTCAGCTGGAAGGAAAGACGGAAAGAGGGAAGGAGAGAGAGAGAAAGAAAGAGAGAGGGAGGGAGAGAGGACCACAGCTGCCTGGCACCTGCACTAGCTACACCTAAAGTTAATTGAAAAGCCAAACCTTGCAATGAGCTAACCCAAGCTAACTCGGACCAGGCTGTCACTAGTTCACAAGTCTTAATAGACATACAGGCTTATTCTGTGGAGACAGTGACTTACTTGTACCTGGCCTCCCAATTGAAATGAAAAAGTCCAAAAATCACTCTCCAAGCCACCCATCTCTCCCAAGCTGCCTCCCTCTGGAGCCCTCCAAAGAACCAATTCCTAACAAATCAGAAGATTCGTCCTGGTTCCTGAGCCCTCCTCTTATCATTACTCCAACCTGAGATGCTTCTCCTCTGAAGTTGCAGCCCCTAGTCCGATCCCATGCTTAAAGCCAAGCCCAAAGGGTTAGGAAGTAGCTAAAGGGGGAGTTAGTAGATAGTAGTGGGTGGATGGATGATGGATGGATGGGTGGATGGATGATGGATGGATGGGTGGATGGATGATGGATGGATGATGGATGGATGGATGGATGGATGGGTGGATGGGTGGATGGGTGGATGAATGGATAAATGGGAAAGTGGGTGAGAGGCTGGGGAGGTGGATAGACGGATGAATGCATAAGTGGATGAACGAGAGGATATTTAGGTAGTAGGTGGGTGAATTGGGTGTGTGTGTTGGGTATATGGATGTATGGGAGGGTTACTGGGTACATGGGTAGATGGGTAAATGAATAAGTGGATGAGTGGACAAGTAGATAGTGAGTGGGTGGGCCGACAGATGGTTTGGTGGAGAGTTGAGTGCATCAGTGGACAGGTGAGTGGCTAGTTAGCTGAGAGGATCAAAAGAAGAATAGATGGGTGAAAAGGTGAGCTAATAGACGGATACATGAACTTATCCCCAAAAAATGTGGATAAGAAAATGGATACTAGTGAGCACAAAGAGCTGGGCAGGTGGGCTGCTGATGAATGGAGGACAGATGGATGGGAAGGTAGATTCATGGATGGCTCAGTATGTTTGTGGGTGGTGGTTGGGTGGATGAGGACGTGGGGGATGGAGATGGGTGGTGGCTGGGTACATCAGCAAGGAATGAATGGAGTTATAGGCCAGTGGACAGTGGCTATATGCATGAGGGTAAAGAGTCAAGCTTGCCCATCAATGTTACAGACCAAGCGAAGTTCTGAGTCAAAGTTCTTTACTTGCCCAACACAGCCTGAGGCTCCACCACTGGCCAGCACCTCAGACAGCTCCCTGCCCCAGGGACCAGTACCAGAGCTCAGGCCCTGGAGTCAGACAGGCCTTGTTGAGGTCCCAGCACTGTGAGCTCCCCTGCTGTGTCTGTCGGTGAGAGGCTGAGGCTTTCTGAGCTCAGCCTCCAGCCCAGTTCAGGAGAACACCACCATCCTCACAGGAGCCCGAGAATGAAATGGAAAGCCCTTTTGACAGAGGCCAGCATGAGACAGCACAGACAGGGCCCCTCAAAATTTCCATCCTATTAAAAGATTGTTTTAAAAATTGCTCCAGGCCTTGAAAATGGAATGTGCCTCCCCCTCCTCCCATTATAAAACCAGGAAAATCCAGAAATCTAAAGCAGACACAGACAGTACAAGAGAAGACCTCACTGCCCATTTCACTAAGTGCATCAGACGCCAGAAGCCACACAAGGCTGGAAGTCAGCATGGCTCTCCATGCTGCCAGGCAAGAGCTGAAAGAAAATTCTACACAAACATCTCTAGATGCTGAAATAAGAGCAATAAAATCCAACACTGTGGAATTCAAGCCCCTGAGAAGGGCCAGACCATCTCTTCCTAGAGAACAAGATGGCTTTTCAAGGATGGGGTCGGAGCCAACATGGCTGCCAGTGACAGACCCATAGTCTCTCGCAGCCCAGGCTGCAGAGCCAGAGGCCTCCCCCATCCACAAATTGCAGGTCCAGCAAGAGCCCACTATGCGACAAGCTACTCACACATTTGTTGGGTAGGGAGAGCCACTCAGGGGCTGGGTCAAGCTCTCACCTCCTCTGGCTCTCTCTCTCTCTCTCTCTCTCTGAGTTGTCTTTCCTTTTTTCTCAAAGGCTTTTTGGGAGAAACATGAAGATTAGTTCTAGGGTCATGTGTGTGTGTGTGTAGCCACACAGGTGATGGGCTCCGGTTCACCTGGCCACTTCCCACCTTTTCTCAATAAGAGTCAGCTCTCCAACTCTGGATGTTGAGCATAGCCACTCCCCTCTCCCCAGACCATACAGCCTTCTGGGTCCTTCTGTGACTGACTGGCTCTCTGCACCCATCTTCCTTAGCTGCCAGCACAGCTGGACAGAGATGCTAGCCAAGGGAGAGGGCAGCTGGTTCCTCTACAACTCCCAAGGGCCTTTGCCAAGTAACAATTATTGGCACATACCTGGAATTTGGGTATTTCTCAAGATTGCCAGAGAAGCAGGTGGTGTGCTGGCAAGATCTGGTCCCAGCCCTGGTACAAGCACCAGGCCAAGGTTCTGAGAAACCCTACCCTACCTCCCATCCTGCCACGAGGCCACCATTGTTGAGGCAGAGACAAGGGGTCAAGACCAAACTGTGTCCCTGAAGATGGGGCTCAAAGGCAAACCCAACCCATGGGTGCAAGGCATGAAAGCAGGTGGCCCAGAGCCCCAGAAATACTCCCCTGCACCATCGCCGTGGCCCTGTGAGGGTTGGGAGGTAGTGTGGAGGCTGAAGAACCCGGTGACTTACTCACATGCACACGTACAGGGACACTCATAAACAAAATTAAAATAAAAGGAAGTGCTTGTCTATGGGTACATGTGATTATAGGGGGTGTTCCTGTGTATTTTCTTGTGTACATATGTGTGTGTGCATGTCAGGGACTGGAGTGTACTGGCAGGTTATGTTAAGAAGACATTCTGTATGTTGAGGTCACCTTTCTCAATGCCTTGATCCTTGGGTCTCAGAAGAACTTCCCCTTTGGCTACCTACCTTTCCATATGTTCTACACAAT
>NW_021604665.1:822358-829791 GCF_004785775.1 Grammomys surdaster | reverse complement strand
TCCCCTACCCCTCCCACCTCTTTTTCCCTCTTCCTCTTTCATCCCCTCCCCCACCACCTCCCTGGCTCATCACACTGACCTTAGGATCAGTTCTCACAATATAGGTCAGACCCAAGGGAAACAGCGGGGAGAGTGTGCAGGGCTCGCAGGGCTTCCATACTGCAGTGTTTTTCTGATGTAATTTTAGGTTGAGTGGACCCTAAAGCCAGAACTTTCTAGATTTCCTGAATGTTCTCTTAGATTAAAGTTAGAGCTGGGCATTCAGGCTGGGGGCGGCGGGGGTCACAGGTAGGGGACAATGGACTCTGGGGGCACCAAGGAGCATAAGGCCAAAGATCAACTTGACAATGACACCTCAGCAACCAGAAGAGTGAATGGTAACAAGAGAGAAGCCACCATTCAGTGCTGCCCACCCGCCTCGAGTGTGTTAGGGGCACGGTGTGCAGATTATGACCATCCTTCTATCTCCATCAGCCTCTGGGAGGGGGCTGTCACTCAACCCATTCTCCAGATGGAGACTCTGAGGCTTGGAGAGATACCCTGTGACTAAAGCCAAAGGCAAGTAGCCAGCCTTTTCCACACATCCCACACACTGCCCAGCCCTCTTCACACTTCAGAGCCTCTTTCTCCACACAAGCCATCCTTGAGCCCAAAGGTCAGCAGAACCAAGAGTGCTATTCTCTCCTCAGAGATGAGCCAGCTGAGGCCCAATGGGATGAGAGGCCTTGGAGGATCAAGCCTGCCTCAAGCAATGTCCTCCTGTGGGTGCAGGACATGGTGCTCAGTGCCCCAGCCCCCACCTCCTGAGGCTCCCACCATCCCCTTGGCCTCTGCCCAGTACTGGTGGGTGGCACCATTTCCTTGCCAGCTAGAAGACATGGGTGGGGACCCTGGCCAGGGACAATACAGTCAGGCTCCCACCCTGAGGAAGGAAGCAACCTTCCCCTAGACCTGCACTTTCTCTGCAACAATCAGCCCACAAGCAGAGGCATTTCTATACCGTTTCCAGGTTACAGTAACTTAGAAGACAATGGCTGTAAATGACGCACAGCCTGACCCTCAAGGGACCCTGGGAAAAAACAAGCCAAAAGGAGGCTGGCAGTACCCACCACTGAGGACATGGAGGAGAACAGAGCTGGCTCCAGCCCATACTCTCTAGTATGACTGCCAACAGTCATCTCCTCTCAGAGCCTTGGTCTATCTGCCCTGTCACCTCAGACTTCTGGCCTTGTCCCTCCGTGTTCAAAGTATTCTCAAATGCCTGTCACCAGCCCTTTTCCCAACATTGGGGGGGTTCTCTATTCCCCGGGTTCTATCTACCTGCCTTCTCATGATCAAACTACTCACCAAGAGAAACAAGACTTTCTCAGGGCTCCAGTCTCTCATTCTTTCTTACCATCGAAGTGGTGGTTGCACCCATCCAAGAGGCTCTCCAGCTCCCTGAGGCTTATCTGGATGTGGCTGTCCCATGAGGTGGCCTCCAAGACCTCTGAACTCCATGCACTCTCTTCCAAAGTGGCTGTGTACATAGGTAGAGTGTACTGCAGCCCCCAGCCCTCAAGACTGCCACAAGAGCTGTCATGTCTTCCTCCCTCGGTGTACCTGTTTCATTTGGCAAGGAAACTTGGGGAGAAAACACATGAGCCCCAACTCCAGCAAGCACCTCCCTAGACATTCACACAAATGCCCTCTAGACGCTCAGCCATCCTGAAGTGTGGCCAATCAGTTTTCACTTCTCCCATTGAGGCTGTCATCCCACAGTCTCCATTTACCCCATCAGTGTGCACAGCCACCCTGGCAACAACTGATGTAGGGGTAGGAAATAACCTGATGAGGGGGAGGAGACAACCCAGATGTCACCTCCAGCCTGCTCTCCTCATCACAGCCATGGGGATCTTGTACTTCAACCAGACCCCTCCCTGACCCATCAGAGTCCCCTAGCAGTGTGGCACCTCCAGTGGCCACCTCCACCTGCATCCACAACTATCGACTTCCATAATCCTCAGTCATGGGGTGGGCAGAGGTCTCATTCTGTAACCGGTTCTGGTCACTTGCTCTTGACAGGCCTTCTGTCTCCTGGCAGCAGTAACCAGGGTGGGGTCCCTAATGCTGAGTCCCTGTCCTAAGTATCCTCACCCACCCATCTGCTCACAGGGACATATGTACTAGTCTACCTCCCATCCCTGTCTCCCACCAGATCAAGCTTTGTGATGTGGAAGAAGTGGCCTGGGTCACTGGGCTATCCTCAGCATTCTGAAGCATTGACACACAGTGGGTGCGCAGGAAGCACCTGCTGCGTGAAAGCAGCATGTCTTCTCTGACAAAACTGGAAAAGCACTGCAGTGCCCAGTTTTCAGTTAGGAAACTGAGGCTCAGAAGCGGAATGAGGCCACGAGCCTGAAGAAGCACAATGTTTGGGGAGCAAAGCTGTGGACCTCATAGGAGATCAAGCAGGATTTTCTTTCTACACCAGCCTCTCCCCGTGCAAGAGTGGGGTCTGAGCCGCCCCCCTGGGCTGGGCAATATGGCCTAGGACCAAGTGAGGACATGGGCTTCCAACCAAATGCCAAATGCCCATTCCAGACAGCCTTCAGGGATTAAACAGGAGTGCACACCCCAGGAAAGGAGGCAAGAGGAAAGGGGGAGGGAAAGAGCGGGGGATTTCCTTTGGCTCACTGGCTAGACTTTGCAAAGTGTGACTTTGGCACCATACAATGTAATCACCATGGAAACTTTCACAGGTCGTGCCAGGAAGAAGTCTGTCTGTTCATGGAGGTCACGAACACAGGGATGTGAACAGCACCTCTCACTTGTCACCCAACACTTCACAAGCAAACACCCACTGGCTGGTGGCTTTCAGCTTTGTGTCATGTTTGGAGGTCTATTTTCTGTGTCACTAGGGGTAGCTCCCAAGGCCTATGCACTCTACCCATAGGCTCTGCTACTTAAAATACCAACCAGCCTCTCCCGTATATTCTGAGCCTACAACACTAACAAGGCCCCAAACCCCAAATGTAACATACAGTGGGAAGTCTCACCTCCCCTGAACTTCCCTGCCCAGGTGTGCACAGGTCACACCTCTCCCCTTGGGTAGTGGCTGCTGTTCATGCAGTCCTGAGTGAATATGTATTCTGATCTGACAAAAGGCAGCACAGCTATACATGTGGCGCCTCCTCCTTTTCTTCTTCCAGCAGACTTTCTAGATCTTTCCGCATAGCCTACCCTCTAATTTTTACAGCTATATAATATGCCACAAAAGACTATGCTGGCCTCTGTTTGACCAGCTCATGTCACAGGAAGCTTAGTGACCCCTGCCAGACCTGGCTCCCCATTCTCATGCATTTTTTCAACATGAGGCCTGCCTTGACCCCAGGCCTGGCTCTAAAGAGGGCTTGGTTGTCACATAGTACCAACCTGCAGAGGCATAAAGCCTCTGGAACCTGCACACATCCAGAGCATCTTTACATGGCCCTGCACCTGGGAGCTTTCCAGTTCAAAACTTCCGGGAACTTCCGGGGCTTGCTGGCATACTCCTTTAATTGGGACACTCAGAAGGCAGAGGAAGGGAGATCTCTAGGAGTCTGAGGTCAACCTGGTCTACATAGTGAGTTGAGGACAGCCAGAACTACATAGCAAGATCCTGTCTCAAGAAGCAAAATAAAGCAATCGAAAAACTTCCAGGAAATTTCAAACTCCCTGCCGTGCACCCTGCATCTTCTCTGTTCTTACTGTCCCCTTCCCACAAAAGCTCCACCTCCTCCCCTTTTCTCCCACAGCAGCACCAAGGAGAATCTTACCTGGGCCCCTTGCACTGGCCATCACTATTGTTCATATCTCAGGTTAGAAATCCCTCCTCAGAGAGCTCCGTAAGCTCATCCCTAAGCATAGGCTACAGGATAAGGGCTAGACCAGCCCTCCAGCCTTTGCATAGCAAGATTCTGTTTCAAAACAAAACAACCGAATACACACACACACACACATACACACACACACCAAGTCCACCTAGCCATATGCCTGGCCGTCTTTCCCTCTTTCCACAATATGTTCCTATCTGAATCCTGCCCCACCCTGCCCCACCTCCTCCAGTTAGAAAAGCAGCTGCATTAGTGATGAGCACAACATCTGCTTGACCCGCCCGCAGCTCCCATGCGCTCTGCATCTGTACCTGGCCAGGACAAAATGCTAGACAGTCATCCCCATCTCTGCACTGGGAAATGCCAGAAATCTCTACTGTACAAAAGAAAAGACTGAGGCCCAGAGAATGGGGTGTGGGGGGGTAGAGCAGGGTCCCACCTCTAGACTACCTCCCTAGCAGGAAATCTCCAAGAAGCACCAAGGAGAGGCCAGTGAGTGGCTGCTCCCTCCTCATGTCCCCTGAGCCGTGGACAGGCAGCCACATGTCACGGGGTGCTTAGCATACCTACAATCAGCCACATGTGGAAGATGAGCATGGAAGACCACAGAAATTTCAGCTTAGAATAACACAGTGGCCGCCATACCCTGAGCCACCCATCAAGCAGCTACCTGCAGGAACATGAGCTTGGCTTGCGTGGTATCCTGAGTCCCTCTCTGTGTGGCATTTCTTTTGCCAAGACCAGCTAGGGAAATAAGAAAAAAATTATTCACAGCCTATCTTCCAAATTCAAAGTACAAGGCCAGCAGATGTCCAAGAGGCTACACCTGAGTGGTGCCATGGATTTACTCTGACTTTGTGATCTCCACTTTGGGGCCACAGGAGTCACAGCAAAGGGGGCTGTCACTCTCATCAGACATCAAAGGACCACATGGGCCAGGCTGTGTGTGATCTTACGCCTGAGCCCTGGGTTCTGCTCCACCATGATTCAAAGGAGCAATCTCCTTGCCTTAGTCATGCCAGGAGCATTTATTGAGCACCTACTGTGTGCCAGCTGTAGATGAGACTCGGGAAACTCCAGACTCACTGACATCCAGGTCTCCCTTTCTCGGAATTCAGTGCTGGTCAGGCAGAGCTTTGTTCCAGGGTGTGAAAAGGCTCCTTTGCTTGCTGAATTCTTTCTGAGCCTCTCTTCTCCGGTCAGGAGAACCAGTATGGCTCCACAGAGTGGCTCTTAGAATAGCAAGAAGAAAAATGCCATGCAAGGCCTATCTCAGGTCCACCAGAGCTCTGGCCTTCCTCCTATGGGGACACTAGAGCATCACCCCCACAGACCAGCACAAAATGTCTATCCTATCACCAGGATTTTCTGTAAACCTGATTCCTTACACTCCCACCTTTGTAGTGACCCAGGTCCTGAATAGTAGAAGGCTTACTTAAGGCATGGCAGAGCCTAGCCTAGGCTCACCCTTGAGATAGCAATGGATTTAAAGAGCCACAACCAGGATAGGTCTCTAAAGGCCAGACAGGAGCCCAGAAGGAAGGCCTGGAGACTGCAACCAAAGGTGCTCCTGGCCCATCCCTAAGGGAGGCAGCCAGCAGCACGGGTTGAAGCACACCACAAAAGCATATGAATCCTGACCCTCCGGAGCTTGTGTTTTTCAAGAAAAGACGGAAATCCGAACTTTTCTGTGAAAGCTGCCAGTTAGTAAATGCTGGCAGCTAATTAAATTTTTAAAAACAATAATAGCATACTGAGAGCCAAGCAAAACATGCAGAACTAGTCATAGCCAGGGTTGGCGGGTCTGTGCCTCCAGTCAGATGCTTTCTACATACTAGATAGAGGAGTGGGTGGGAAGACAAGGGGGTACCCGCCCTTGGCAACATCATCTCCCATCCTGCCTTTCCTCTTGGGGGTCCTGCACGCACACACACACACACACACAGCACCTCTGGAAGGTGAGGCCCAGAGCTCTGGCCATTCCATCACAAATATGCATTAGTTCCATTCGGTGCCAAGCCCAGGGAGCTCTCTCCTGCCACCCATGTCACCCGGGCTCTCTTGAGGAGGGCCGGGTTCAGCATCCTCTGAGAAACAAGCACCCACACCACAAATTCCTTTTTGTCTCTCTGGCCTGTCATAGAACACCTGCTGGCTCAGACAACTTCTGACTGGCCCAAGTGCCCATCACTGCCAAGCAGATGGGCAAGATCTCAGGACAGCTGAGGAAGAAGGGATGGACCCTTGCCTAGGAGATGGGGAGGGAGGCACAGAGGGGGACGGGGGTGAGGGAAGGGAGAAACAAGAGGTGGTGAGGAGCCAAGCCCACCCCTGAAGACTCAGCCCCTCCTGGGCCCCCCAGGCCACTGCAAGAGTGAGCCAAGACTAACACCAACAGCCACCTCCTTCTCCCTAGGCTGAGGCTCCCACTCAGCAGGAGAACCACAGATGCTAGGGACCATGACACTGTCTGTGCACCTGAGTGTGAGGCCCTCTGTGTCCAACACAGGCCTGTGTGGGAGATGTGTGTGAAATAGCCGATGGAGATAAGCGTGGCGTTGAACCAACCGGCATTGAACCAAACTTTCTACGGATGTCGAACGCACACGTGCTTAACACGGACACATTTGCATGTCTGAAGGATGCCTAAAACAGGCGAGTATGTGTGAAAGCACGTGCAGTGGGATGTGGGAGAGGTGAGAGTGCACAGCCCCTGCATGAGAGATTCTGGACTGGGAGTTGGGGTGGCCTGTTCCTCTGCAGAGCTTGCAGTAACTTCTGCTAGCTTGAGTGCATGTGTGGCAGTTTGTGACTGCGGGTGGGGTGGTGCCAGACTGAGAGGCCCAGTCTTCCCCGCTGGGGTGGGAGGGAGGTTGAGGGGAGTGACCCTGGGAGACCCTGAAGGACAAGGCTAGTGTATGGAGGGCCAGAGAGACACAGTCAGCGATCAAGAGAAAGTGATCGACCTAGAGGGAGCGCGTCGTGAAGACCCGGAGGCTCCTTACTCACCCGATGCTCTGTATTGAGCTGCGCCGCCACCGTCAGTCTGTCCGTGCACCCGCCGTCGGTGAATCCAGAGCCCGGGTGGCGCGCGGCCCGGGGTGGAGAAGAGCGGGACAAGCCAGGCCTTGAGGCCCCGCCCCACAGGTCCCGCCTCAGGGCGGGGCCTCGATTTTGCTAAGACTTCGCCCAACCCAAGGCTCAATCCGCCCATATAGGAGCCCAGGAGTCAGCACTCTCCTGTCCAGGTCTCTGAGCCCCCTTTTCCACACCCCCTCTCCATGCTCTGGCTACACTGAGACTCAGATATCTCAGTACTGTGCCACCCTTTAGCTTCTCCCCCTGGACCCAGTACCCTGTGATGGCCAGAGGTGCCCAGGCTCAAAGCTGCCCTGGGACAGGTCTGCAGAAACTAGTCATGGGCACGCTCCCATCTCAGTTCTCCACCGTCTAGATCACCCTGCCTCCTCCTCTTCCTCCCCCTCCTCCTTCCCCTCCTCCTCCTCCTCCTCCTCCTCCTCCTCCTCCTCTTCTCCTTCCTCCCTCCTCCTCCTCCTCCTCCTCCTCCTCCACCTCCTC
>NW_021604665.1:807747-822258 GCF_004785775.1 Grammomys surdaster | reverse complement strand
CTCCTCCTCCTCCTCCTCCTTCCTAATTCTGTTGCCTGTACCATGGTGTGGCTTAGCCAATACCCTTGACCTCTGTGGGTAGGGAGCTGTGGAAAACCTCATCGTCCACAGCACAGTGCCCAAGAGGCAATCGGCACTCTGTAAGATACAAACTCAAAACATATCATTACTGGGCCCTTGGCTCCCTGCCCCCCAAATGAGGCAGGTATCCTAGTGTCTGGTCACCACTGTCCACTCTCAGCAGGTCCAGGGCCTGTGCATGGTAGAAAATCAGCAGTGAGCCTCACTGTCTGAGATCTAAGACTACAAACCACCTCCCATACCTGACAGAGATGGATGCCCCTACAGTCACGGTCCGTTATCCTAGGAGCAGCTGTGGCCCAAGAGTAAGACCCTGTGGCCTAGAACAAGTGTGAGGCAGCCAAGAGCAAACAGAAACATAGAGAAGAGTGGACATCCACTTGGGTTATATATCTGAAGCCAGAAAGAGCCAGGGAATCACAGAGGAACCAGGATGGGATGTGGAGACCTTAGCTGAATGGGAAAGTCTGACCCAGCCTACCTCCATGGGCCCTTTCCACAAATGCCTCTGTCAGGGCCTTTGTGTGGGCTGTTAACCTCTACCTGAACACCTCTACCCCAGGAGCCTAGGGCTGGCGCATCCTTGTTTTGAGATACAGCTAAAATATCCCCTCTCTGGGACCACATCAGAGCCCCTCTCTCCTACCACTTGGCTGTGTTCTTTCCCTAGCTACCTTTTTTGAGGTTGGTTTATAAATGATGTAGAATTACAGCAGCTAAGAACTTCTATCCCATGCAGCTGTGTGTCCTTGGGCAAGTCACCGTGGGCAAGTCTCTTCCCTCTGAGTTTTGGGTTACTTCCTCAGCTGCAAACTAAACAATAGGCTATCAAGTCCCAGAGGGGTGTGCTCAGTAAATATCATATGAGAATAAAGAGCAGATGAAATCCTTCCCTCTATGGTCAAGAGTAAAGCTGCAGCAAGCATGGACCCTTTCCCCACTACAAGTCCCGGGCTGAGGGAGAGAAGGGAGGCAAGCAGCCAAAATTCAGGCTCAGGCTGCAGACAAGGAGCCTGGGACTGGCTGTCTTTCCACCAGATAACACAGAGGCTGTTTCCCACCTCTGTCATTTGAGCCAGAGTCGTGGCTCCCTTAGAGCCTGCCAAGACTCTTATCAAGACAGGGTATGCATCACCCACTAAGAATCTGGGGTCGGGGCTTGGCTGACATAGAGTTGGAGGAAGTTATAGGCTGATAAGGTCCAGACAGAGTGCCACAGGGGGCAGAGGTGTTATTCACACCAGTGACGATCTCATGGCCTCCCTGGGCACTGAGACGCCAGAGCCAGCAGGCGTGGGGCTCACCTATACCACCTGGCCAACTGGACTGGGGAGAAAAGGTCCACAGTCTTTGGGGAAGGGACCTGCATCTCTACCTGGTAGCTTCAGGAAGACCACTGCCCCTCTGTATTAGGACAAGACTCCACCTAAGGGCTTGGGAACGCAGGCTCTGAGGCAAGGCAGCCTTTCTGAGTGGCCTTCAGTCTCAGCTTCAGTGTCCCCATGGAGACACTGGAGTTGTGCAGGCAATGTTGGAAGTGGCAACTGGACACACTAAGCCATTGTTTTCATGTTTGTTGTTATTATATCCATGGCAAACCTT
The DNA here is from genome assembly GCF_004785775.1 of Grammomys surdaster. Lineage (NCBI taxonomy): Eukaryota > Metazoa > Chordata > Mammalia > Rodentia > Muridae > Grammomys > Grammomys surdaster. Next base: position 820,575 of record NW_021604665.1, on the reverse strand, counting down.
CACCCTCTATCATCTGTGGGAGAAGAGGTGTCATAAATGTCCCTGGGACTCAAACTTGGAGAGAAAAGAACAACCATAGGGACCAAATCTTGCTGTCATACTGGGGACATCATGGAGCCAGGACTTCTGTTGAGAGCTGTCCTGCCTCTGGGGGCTGATGTGACTCCCAATCTCCAACAGGCTCTTTGACTGATAATCCCTCCCACTCTGCCTCTTTGTCTCTCCTGTCCTCCCTTTAACTTTGCAGCCACAGTGCAGGAGGGAGCACCAGTCTGCTGACTCCCCAGCTGCAGGGAAGAAGAGGACAGTAGATGCCAGAGCCACCAAAGCTTTCCAGTGAGGAGTCTGCTGTCTCCCAGCCCAGATGAGGCTGCTAAGGCTTGAATACCCTTTGAAAGCCCTCGGGCTCCTGGGCCCTGAGTGTCCCTGAGGTTCCTGGGGAGGGGTGATCTAGAGGGTACAATGTTGCAGCGATAGAATCTCCAGGAAGTGGGCCTGGTGGAGCGTGGCTAGTTTGTGGGGGCTCCACCCTCCGATGGGATTAATGAGTCTCTCTCAGACCCTGCTCAGTGAGACGTTGTTGCAAAGACCCAGCCTGCCTGCCCCCCACCCCCTCTGACTTCCCGTCTCGACATGTGATCTGTCCCTCTCACAGAGTTTACGCCATGATGTGGTGCAGCCCAGGGGCCCTCCCCAGGATGCTGGCCCAGTAATCTCGGCTCTCCTAGACTCTGAGCTACATAAGACTCTTTTCTTCATACAGTAGCAGAAACTGAATGAAAATAACTTTCAAAGATGATGGCCAGAGACTTTTAAAGGCCAGTCCACACACCGAGGAGTAGTATGGCCCTTCTCAATCCTGTTGTCCCACAAAGATGCTTGGCAGCGCTACCCCAGATGGTAGTGTATGACAATGAACTGAATACTTCAGTACTTTATGTTTTTATCTGAAATACAAACATCTATTCTGCCTAAATCCAGTTTTCAAGTGGGTGGAATGGAGCATCTGAATTCTTAGTAATCCTCAGGCACCTGATAGGTATAAGAAATTCTGGGCAGAAGGCCTTCCCAGCTTTGTCCCTTCCCAAAGAGAGGGGAGTCTGCAGGGGGAAAAAAAGGACACCTGGAGCCCCTGAGGCTCTCCCTCGTTCCTCCAGCCTTTTAGATGATGGTTCACCAGCACCTGGAATTCTTGCCTGTACATGTCCTTCCTGTGCCCTGCCTCCTCCCCAGAGTGGCTGCACTACCAGCCTACACATCTCAGGCCTCAGGGATACATGGGCAGGAACTAGCATTTGACATGAGCAAGTCCTGGATATAGAGAAACACAGTCAATGGTTTGGGCCAGACTCAGGCCCTCTCTGATCTGGATCCTCGTGTCTCTAGCCCTTCATCCACCTACACCCCATCCTCAAGGTTAGAACTGTGGTTTTCGACAGTGAGAAGCTGCTTTGCCCTCCTGGGAATGTCCCCACCTCTCTGCTTTCCAGCTCACCATGGATCTGTTCCACCCACCCAACCCTTTCCACCTGTGGCAGGAATTAGACCCCCTTCCCACTGTTTGGTCGGAATCCACCCACAGGAAGTTCAGATGGGCACAGGAACCTGGCTAAGGTGCCACAGCTACAAACACACTGGACCACTGGAGAGGAGCAAGAATGATATGGCCTGCTCTTTCCTTTCACTTCTGGATAGCTTGACACAGGTCATGCCCTACTGGATAGCACAGATGGCCTTACCTGCCCTGGCCCTTCACTTGGAAATGTACCAAAGCATAGGCCCCTTTGTTATAGCAGCCTGACCTGTACCTAACTAACTTAAGATATCTGCTAAGAAACCTAGATGTACCATGTTGTACACAGGAATCCCCCATGGGGTTAGGGGGAGCTAGGGGTGGGGTTTGTATTCCCTATAAGACCTATGCAGTCTGCATTTCAGTTTTCTGCCCAGGTATATCCCCAGGTACTAGAGCCTCTGCAGAACCTTCCTGTCTCTCTCCTGGGCCCACATGACACATTTGGACTGGGAGAATCCCCCACTTCCTGGCTGGGCACCTGGCCTACGTGTGGCCTGCTAGAGGAGTCTATCCCCAGCTTCAGTGGTTGAATCAGGGAAGGGTGGTAACTAAGAAGGACTCTAGCAAGGAGCCCAAAGAGGACACTTGGGCCTGGTGCATTTAGGAGCCTGCATTTGTTCCCACTGCCATACATGTGATGGGCCAGGAAGGAGCAGAGAGCAGTTCTGAGCAGCACAGGAACTCAGGAGTGCCTCCCAATGGCAGACGCTGAAGCCCAGCCTAGAGCCATCCAGTCTCAGGCATCCACTGTAGGGACCGGTACATACTTGCTTCTGAACTAGTTGTTTCATTTGAGACTTTGGGCAATGTGAACAGGAGTTTCTTGTTTATAAATTCTCTTACAGGAATTGGCTGATAAACTCAATTTGGTGAGACAAAATGGCCTACCACGTGAACCCCATGCACTTCCCAGGCTCCCCCTGCCCCCACCCCAAGTTACCAATGTCCAGATTTCCATTACTGTTCCTGCTTTACAGTTGAAGAGGCTGAGGCTGAGCAGTATGGCAGGGTCCCATGCAATCAGCTCATTCTTTCCCCCTTCTACTGTCCCAGGTTGTGAACAGGGACCAAGCACCCCTTGGCAAGCTGCTCAGAGGGTCTAAAGCACATGAGCCCAGGGGAGGTGGGGGGCCATTACTTTTCCATGAGTCCCCCTGCATGTTCCAGGAAGCCAAAGGCCTGACGACTCTGTCTGGGAATGGTAGGCTTCCACCTCTGTGGCCCAACTCATTACTGATTCATCTGACCCTTCCCTCCGTCTGGTGTGATGAAATTCCTGGCACTTCTCAGAAGTTCTGGTCACCCAGGACAAGACTTAGCCCAGCCTGGCCATTCAGGCCAGCTTTCCTGGCTTGGGGAAAAGGGGTGGGTAAGGAGGCAGGATGCTGAACTCAGAGTGAAGATCTCACCATGGGTTAGAAAGCAAGCTGGGGATACCCACAGCCGTTCCCGCAACACACACACCTTTCAGAAAAGCCCAGAATGGGAAGAGACCTGCCAAAGACCAAATACCACACCCCTCAGGGGCTAACTCAGGCAGTTGAGAGGCAGACCTCGGGCTATTCCCAACCTTGGTTTTTTTCACCTGTGAAATGTTAAAGGTTAGCTCTAATTTTAATAAATACATTAGAGAATTTTTACCAAACCTGCAGATGATGTCTTCTCAGAAGAATCTGTTTCAGTCACTTTTGTTTTATACAAATGTATCCAACCCTAACCATTTCTAAACGTTCTTATCATTTAAAAAATGATTTGAAAAGAATCTCTGGATTAGATTTGGGCACCTGTCCAGCTCCATGAAGTTTCTGTGGCACAGGGTACATGCATCTCGGGATGCTTTTGACCCTTTTGTGGATAGACTCCTGGACCTTATGTGGACAGCCCCCTGAAGCCTGTGTGATTTCCTCTGCCCCACCAAGAGCTGCACTCCTGGCACGGGGTACCCAGCCTCCAGGCTACCTTTACTCTGGGAAGGGTGACTCAGCATCTACAACAGATTGTCTTTCTGAAATTCTTTGCACAGAAAAGGGTTCACTCTTTTCTGCAGACCCTCCTATACTTTGGCTCAGGGGAGGAAGGCCAGGCTCACATGATTTTTATATAAGGATTTTTGTTTCAGTTGATGTAGATGGACCCACCAATACTTTTCCTTAAAGCTGTGGTTCTCAACCTTCCTAGTGATGCAACCTTAAAAAATGTTCCTCATGTTGTAATGACCCCAAATAAAAAACTTATTATTATTATTTTTTGTTTGTTTTTTTTTTTTTGAATCAGGGTTTCTCTGTATAGCCCTGGCTGTCCTGGAACTCACTCTGTAGACCAGGCTGGCCTCAAACTCAGAAATCCACCTGCCTCTGCCTCCCAAGTGCTGGGATTAAAGGCATGGGCCACCACCGCTCGGCTAAAAACTTATTTTTGTTGCTACTTCGTAACTGTAATTTTGCTACTGTTATGAATCACAATGTAAGTATCTGATATGCTACCCTTGTGAGAGGATCATTTGACCTCACAAAGGGGTCTCAATGCACTGCTCTAAGGTTTCAGGCCCTGAGGTTCTGCTTAGAATGGCTTGCTCATTCTTTCATCCATCCATCCATCCATCCATCCATTACCCCTAAACCTGACCCCAGCCCCTCCAGCTCCATTCTACATGCTGGTGTTTGTCCTTTAGCATGTTGCCTGAGGATGAGGTGAGGGAGTCTCAAGGAACACAGCGATCCTTCTGCAAATAACCTCTATCTTCCTGACAGGTGACAACATCTACTTTTGGGAATTCATGAGTTTGTGGTTATAAGCATCTAAGGTTTGTAGTGGCCACAGGAACACATCTTCTCGGAGGTGACAGACCCCCTCCACCACCACACTTGCAGCTGAGCTGAGGCCCCTGCGAGCTGCTGCCAGCTAATGCAGCACACCAGCACAAACACAGGGACACCAGAAAGTGTCAGGAGAGTTCCTTGGACCTCAGTAGTCTGGCCAGAGCTTCTGGAACTGAGCGCCATTCCTGGCCTTCCTCCTTGAGCCTCTGTCTCAGCTCAGCATGTGTCAGAGCTGTGCAGCTGGCAGCACCTCTCCTGCTCCCCAGGGCTCACATGCTCTGAACCATCTGATTCACTTGGCCGTATCTCTTCGGACTGCACAACAAGTCAAACTCACTCAATGACAGGACCAGAAGCTCACAGAGCCCATGTTGTAGCACAGGCATCCCGTGTCTCATTTTACCACACTGGAGCTTAAGCACCATGCCCCCACTTCACAGATGACAAATTGAGGCCAGGATCCTCTGGAATCTCAGACTTCTTTGTCTTAGGTCAACCCAGTAACATTTATCTCCTCAACTCTGACAACCCTGGGACCAGGGGAACATAAGAATGCATGGCAGAGGTGCAAATCTCCTTCCCTGGTGAGGCAGCTGGGCTCCCTACCCACCTAAGCCAAGAGGAAGGAGTCAGATGGAGCCAGGAGGGCCTCAGCCTCATATGCTACAGCTACTCGAGTGATGGGAGATGGTTTCTTCACACAACGAGGTGACTCTGTTTTGGAGTTCAGACCTGCACTCTGGTCCTCTGTCAGTTCCTTCTCAGCCTGGTCTCTTATGATTGCTTTCTCCTGGATGGGCCACAGTGACCCCAGGTTAGCCTGTCCTGACCCAGGACTGAGCAGAACAGGGCTCTGGTATGGCCTGAACAGCCATAAAAAGTCCTTCTTCCACACTGCAACCTTTAGGATTTAGGTAATAGGACCCAAGCTGGTAGTAGTTATTTGGGATGACCATGTTAAAGTGCCAGACATGCTGGCCTCCTTGACCTTCCAATAAGGGGCTTGGCAACTCATATGTGTCCACATATCTGTCCTGGCTGTTTGTACTAAGTTTCCTTCTGGTCTATTCCCACTAGCTTCCTCCAGGAAGCTGCTTCAGCCTTTTCTTCCTCCTGGCCTCCTACTAAAGCCCAAAACCAGGCACCAGGCAAGTACCCACACTCAAGGACCAGCTGGCTCCAGTTCCTGGAAGCCAAGGAGTCCCTAGTGAGGCTCTTCAGTCCTTCATCACCCTCAGCCCAGCATAGGCTCCTGCATGCTTGGGCTCTGATCATCACCCTCAGCCCAGCAGAGGCTCCTGCATGCTTGGGCTCTGGTCATCACCCTCAGCCCAGCAGAGGCTCCTGCATGCTTGGGCTCTGGTCATCACCCTCAGCCCAGCAGAGGCTCCTGCATGCTTGGGCTCTGATCATCACCCTCAGCCCAGCAGAGGCTCGTGCATGCTTGGGCTCTGATCAGTCTGCTCTACACCTTGCCCTCTGCTCCAGACCCCCCAAGGCAGCAGAGCCTCAGCATCTGTCCACAATCCATCTCCACAGGGATGGGAGAGCATGGAGGGGATAGTCCTGGCTGTGGCCAGGCTGCCTGGCTGCAGGTCCAAGCAAATACTCTGCACTTGTGACCCTGTGACCTGGAGATATTGTCTCTCCTTCACAGTGGAGAAACTTGGTGAGTTTTGAGGGGGACCTACTAAAGCTACTGGAGTCCTCCATTAAAAAACACTCTGTATTCAGGAGCCTCTCTCTCTCTCTCTCTCTCTCTCTCTCTCTCTCTCTCTCTCTCTCTCTCTCTCTCTCTGTGTGTGTGTGTGTGTGTTTGTGTGTGTGTGTGTGTGTATGTGTGTGTCTGTCTCTGTATGTGTTGCTCAGGGCATGACTTGTGCATAGTGAATGCATCAAGCAATGTCTGGCCATTCTGTGCCTGACTCTGTGCAGCCCTGTGGGTACTATTAACAACCAGAACACATCCCTGTCCATGTGATGTTCAAGCTGCAATAGGAAGACACAGGCCATGAGAAACACCAGGAAGCATCAAGGTAGGGCAACCCAGAGGACCAAAGGGCTCTCCTTAGACAGGTCTGTCCTCTCCAGGCCCCTTGTGCCCTCTAGGAAGTAGGGGCAATGATCTCATACCCTCCTGTGTTAGGATGATGAATGCATGAGCCAGCCAGAAGAAGAGCTGCAGAAGGTAACCTAGGCAGTAGCTAGGTCCAGAGCAAGGGAGATGGAAGCCAGCCATTTGGAAGGAGGATTGAGGAGAGGGGATGAAGGTAGAGTTTGTGTTTCTTCTGAGAACCAGGTGAACTGTAGCAAGAGGTTGCTTCAAAGGAACAGGTAGAGATGATCTATGAACTTCAGACCATGGCAGCTTCTGAGAAGAAGAAGGATGGGGAAGATTCTGATGAGAAGATAGTGTACACTAGGGTGATGTTGGGAGCTGGAAAAGGGAGAAGCAGGAGTGAAGCCTTCAGCTCAGGAACGGAGCCATCATTGATGAGTTGGGAAGGGGTTGGTTTTGTAAATGTGTGGGGGTTTTCTATGCCCTCTTTTACTCTGAAATAATTCCATGGGGACTGGTATATTTATTATGAGCTTCTTGCACTATAGCTGGGCAGATACTGAGCCATTTTAGTCTTGCTCTGGCTGCCCCTGCTCCATCTTTCCTCGCCTCATAGTGACTCTCTCATCATGACCTCATGGCCAACCCTCATGGCAAATTCCTCTCTCTCTGGTCTCTACCAGAGACCTCACTGGGATCAGAAGTACTGCCTTATTCTCTCCCAGTCAGCTATTGGATGATCAGCTTTTTATTAACCAATCAGAGGTGATGGAAAACTTTCTATTACACAACATGGAGACAGGAGATGCTTGACTTGCAACCAGATTTCTGGGCTCAGTAATCAGCATCTGAACACACAGTTCACAAAACCATTCCCCAACAGCTGGTTAGAACTTTCTACTTCAAATCACAGAGTACTTGACTCAAACATGCTTATGCCAAAATGGAACACAGAGCTTCAGTACTGAGAATAGACGGATGGGCTTCAAGAGCAGCTGGATCTAGGTGCTCAGATGTGTCACCAGGGTAAAGTTCTTTACTCTCACCTGTCATACTGGATCTTTACTTCCTCCAAGGCCATTCCTTCTGGTGACAAAAATCAGCCTGAGGCACCAAGAATAGTCCTAGGCTTAAGGTAGGAACCCAGGTCTGAGCCAGTTACTGCAGTGGGAATAGGCTGTGTTGATTAGCTCAGTCCAAGATTATTACTCTTCCAAAGACCTAAGGCAGGGATGCTGAGTGGGGATGAGCCTCTGAAAGCTAGCTGCTTCACAGGAATCCATAAATGGCCCTGATGGTCCTGGCTTTGAAGTATGTACCCTCTCTGATTCAGACTCTGCAGGACATAATTGCTTAACACACATTTTAGAAGTACTTTTTCTGCAAAATTCCTGACAAGCACAAAGGACTTCATCAGCTTCTCAGTGACTGGTTCCCATCAGGGGAGTTTTACTCACCAGCAAACCAGCCAATCAGAACCCAGGGATCACCTCTCCCATGCTCATCCATCGACTACCTTAAGTTGGACCAGAGCAGAACTTGGTGGGTCTGGTAGTAAAGCCAGTTGCCTGTGGTTGATGACTAACAGACAATCATGTTACACCCATCACAGAAATGTAGCCAGCAGGAAAGAGAGCGACTTGGGCTTTGGGGGCTGACTAAAGTTACATGATCATAAAGGAAGGGGGTCCTGTGGCAGGTTGGCATGCCCCTCCCAGATCTCCTCTCCTGGGGCCTCTAGATGGCCTCCTGTTTCCTTAATGGAGTTCCTCTCTGAATGCATTCATAATATGATTTCAGGGTGTTCCTAAACTTGATATGGAGACATATGCTGTAAATGTCCCTCACAGCACTGAAAATAAGATGTGTCCATATGAATACCAGTGGCTTTTCTTTGTCTCTTTTCAATACCTAGTAATATTTCACAGTCCAGTTATTACATGCTGAACAAGTCTCTTGTTGAGAGAAATTAGGTTGTTTTGTTTTCTTGGTCTCCATTACAATCCTGCCTCAACACTTTCTGTAGCTATCCCCCTATGACATCCGTAGGAGTCCTCTTGGGCAGCCATCCAGGACATCGGGGGCTGAGTCACGGAGTTTACACTTGATGGAATTCACTAGCCAGGCCAGACTGCTGTTTCCGAATGTCCCTACCCATGTGTGACCTCGCTAGCTGCTGCCTCCCTTCCCGCCCCTTGCTGACATGCGCTCATGCAGTAGGTGTTAACTGGTGTCTCTGTGTGGCTTTCATTCACATGACCCTCTTAGATGAGCTCAGCCATCTGCTTTTCCTCTCTGTTGAAGTTTCTGCCCATGTCCTTTGCCTTAAAAACGCTGTTTTCTTTTCTGTGATTGCTCTTTCCTAAGCGCAACCTAGCCATGTGGCTCCTTGCCCTGAAGCCCTCCCATGGTTCCCCTGAGTCCAGAAGCAGAGCCCACGCCCGGCAGCCTGGCCGGCAAGGCCTTAGAGTGGTTTGGCTCCAATTGTGTCTCCATTCCGAGTAGAAGATGCTTTCTGACTCTTTCCTCTCCCCTTTTTAGGTTTTTAGGGTTCCTTCATGTGCCTGCCACATTCTGCTCTCTGGTACCCTCCCGGTTGGGGATCATGCTATACCACTGGGCAGAAACAGCCACCCCACAACCTCACTTGGCTACTCCCTCAGTCTTTAGGTCTCGGCTGGAACATCCCTTATTTTTTGGAAGCCTTCTACTCAGCTCTCCTGTCCCCACTTCCCCAACTCACCCCAAACACCTGGCAGCCACACCTCAGGTCACTGTCCCCAGGCTGTATTACTAATAGGCTCCTCGGTCTTTTCCCATGAGCAGCAAACTTCCTGCAAGCCAAGGTCATGACTGTTTGGAGGACATATATCTGCACAGGGCCACCTCTACACCTTCCCAAAGCCCTCCAGAGATGGACATGACAGAAGAAGGAGCAGGAAAGCATGGAGCTGGTCAAGAGGGATGGCTGTTCCCACAAATGCCCCAGGAAGAACTCGGAAGCCACCAGGAGCCCAGAGGAGAGTACAGGAGGGAAAGGCTCTAGGTTTGGACTCAGTAAGCTAGTGCTGGTCCTGTCTGTCAGTAACACACTTATCTTTCTGGACAGGTATTTTGTTCTTCCTGCCTCAGTTTCCCCTCTGACTCGGGAACTCTTGGCCTCTTTCCTATCACAGACAGTGCCTCTAATGGCCTGCTTGAGGCCCAACCCACAATTCTAGGCAGAAGGAACAGGCAGACCCTGGAGCAGACAAAGGGGCCTTGTTTCCCCAACTCTTTGCCGGAACCTCCCCCACCCCCAAACCCTCCCGCCCGCCCGCCTCCCAGCTTGGCTCCAGCTGAACAAAACCAGATGCCAACATGTGGGAGGAGGCAGAGGGCGGGCAGCGTCCCAGGACCCCTCTCAAGGTCTGGGCCCCTGCCAGAAACTCCAGATGCCATGGACTCTAAAGAGAGTTCCCCTTCCCCACAGCCCCAGTGGCACCAGGCCCTTGTCTGAATCTCTGTCTGTCTTTCCTGGGCTGAGGGAGCCCGTCAAACCCGTCTCCCTTTGGTTTTATGCAAGGCATGCCCAAGCCTCCAGAAAGGTGATACTAGCCAGCTCTTTTACAGATGAGAAGCTGGGAACCCTTAGAAGTCGTGGTCCCCTGCCCACAAGCTCAGCTCCCAATGACGGGAGGCATCCAGATGGTACCACCTTTTTGCCCACACCAGATCCATCCTTGACTTCGTCTGAGAGGACAGCACAAGTGAGTCTCATATCACAGGAGGTCAGCTGACTGGCTTCCTTCTGCCTCACCCCATGGATTCAAATCTGAGGAGGCAAAGAGACAATCCTCAGTGTTGGCAGTCTCTGTCAGAAGCCCAGGGACTGAATTGACACAGCCAGGGGCTGCAGCTCAAACCCTGACAGCCAGTGCCCTGTTGCTTCAGACCGTAGCAGCCAGAGACTTGGTGCTCTAGGTCCTCAGGCTGGAGGTTCATTGCCTGGGCTTGAAGCTCTGCAGCCCAGCACTGGGCTGTTGTGGTATCCCAAGTATTTGAGACCCTGAATCCTCAGGGCTTGGCAGCTCCCTGGAAGTTTTAGCTCAGACAGGTTCTATCCCACCCCCACCCCCTTTTCTCATACTAAACTGTCTCTGCTGCCTTTCTTCCTGGTTGATTGTACACAGCACTCTCTGACACACTTTATATGTTCTCAGCCCTTCGTGTTCCTCATCTGAGGCCCAGGTAAGCTAACAAAGCAAGAAAGGGGCGTGGCCAGGTTGTCTGCACCTATCAGAGTACAGTCTTTCATGTAAACAAAGGACTGTGTTTTTCACCAATCACAGACCTCTTGCTGGGTACCAGGAGAAGTGTTGCTTCTATCCCCAACCCAGGGCACCAAGAGGGCAGTGCATCCTCCAAGTACCAAGGAAGTAAGGAAGAGTCAGATAGATGTAAATTGGCCCAGCTCACATCTTAGCTTATTTAAAGGAAAAATACACACTAAAAGGGGGTGCTTAGAGCAGAAGCCTGCTATTCACGTTAGCAGCAGTGTCCACTATGGTTTTTGTGGGTTTTTTGTTTTGTTTTGTTTTTTTTGCTTGGTTGGTTTTTTTGTTTGTTTGGTTGATTGGTTGGTTTTGTTTTTCCAAACAGTTTGTGTAGCCCTGGCTGTCCTGGAACTCACTCTGAAGAGTAGGTTAGCCACAAACTCACAGAGATCCACCTGCCTCTGCCTCCTGAGTGCTGGGATTAGAGATGTGTGCTACAACCGCCCAGCTTCACCTACTAGTATCTCACAAAAGAAAAAAGTAATGAATTAAATTATAAAAATCATATCTAACAATTAAAGGATGGGTGGTGCCTCTGATTTGTCTCACAGAAACAAAGGCCACTTGACAGTTGTGAGACATCTTCAAGGGAGAATTGAGTCTAAGCTCCCATCTATCAGTCCCCAGGAAGCAGCTAAGTGGCCAGCTGTGGCTCCCTTGGGCCTACAGCAAACCAGCTGACAGAAGACCTCCTGCAGAGTCCAGCTCAGGGGCAGAACTGCCACCCACCAGCTGCTTAAAAGTGATGAGGGATCCTCTGGGCTTAATTCCCGCAAAGCAAATGAGGGCAGCAGGGGGCATGGAACACATCATTTGTGTGCGTATGTAAACTGAGAACACGCCTGCTGGCGCCCAGGAGTGAGATGGAAACCAGAGAGTGGGCATCAAATGGAAGCAGTGGGGGTTCTCCCCCACCACCATGGGAGCTCAAAAGGGACAGTCACTGGGGGAAATGGTTTGTCAGGGCTTGTGAGATGGCTCAGTGGGTGAGGTCACTTGCCACCAAGCCTGACAACCTGAGTTCCGTCCCGGAGACACAAATGGAAAGAAAGCAGCACCAGGACCAGGCTCCAAGGAGCCAGATGTAAATGATGGCACTGCAAAAGTGTGTATTCTATGAAATTCTACAATAGGAAAATGTTCTGAGCTGTTAGGAGTCAGTGTGGAGCCTTTGCCTGGAATGTTTGAGGCTTGGGTTCCACAGCCAGGTGTGGGTATCACCAGAGCCACTTGGGGAGCAGGGTGTCAGGTACAGGAAGGTGTTTGGATCATGAAGAAGCAGCACATTGCAGACATGGGCCTCGAGACTTAACAAGTGCCAGGCTGCGGCACACTGCTGCACACTGCTGCACACTGCTGTATACTTCTGCACACTGTTGCACACTGCTGTATACTGCTGCACTCTACTGCACACTGCTGCACACTGCTGTATACTGCTGCACTCTGCTGCACACTGCTGTACATGGTTGCACACTACTGCACACTGCTGGACACTGCTGGATACTGTTGGACACTGCTGTATACTGCGGCACACTCCTACATAGTGCTGTACAGTGCTGCACACTTCTACACAGTGCTGTACAATGCTGCACACTGCTGTATACTGCTACACACTGCTGCACACTGCTACACACTGCTGCACACTGCTACACACTGCTGCACACTGCTACATACTGCTGCATACTGCTACACACTGCTGAACACTGCTGAACACTGCTGTATACTGCTACACACTGCTGCATACTGCTGCACACTCCTGCACACTGCTATACACTGCTGCACACTGCTGTATACTGCTGCACACTGCTGTATACTGCTGCACACTGCTGCATACTGCTGCACACTGCTGCACACTGCTACACACTGCTGCACACTGCTGCACACTGCTACACACTGCTGCATACTGCTGAACACTGCTGCATACTGCTGAACACTGCTGTATACTGCTACACACTGCTGCACACTGCTGCACACTGCTGCACACTGCTGCACACTGCTGTATACTGCTGCGCACTGCTGCACACTGCTGCACACTGCTGTATACTGCTGCACACTCCT
>NW_021604665.1:762902-807737 GCF_004785775.1 Grammomys surdaster | reverse complement strand
CTGTACAATGCTGCACACTGGTGCACACTCCTACACAGTGCTGTACAATGCTGCACACTGCTGTACACTGCTGCACACTCCTGCACACTGCTGTATACTGCTGCACACTGTTGCACACTGCTGCACGCTGCTGTATACTGCTGCACACTCCTACACAGTGCTGTACAATGCTGCACACTGCTGTATACTGCTGCACACTGCTGCACGCTGCTGCAGAATGCTGTATACTGCTGCGCACTGCTGTATACTGCTGGGCACTGTTGCACACTGCTGCACACTGCTGTATACTGCTGCACACTCCTACACAGTGCTGTACAATGCTGCACAATGCTGTACACTGCTGCACACTCCTGCACACTGCTGTATACTGCTGCACACTGTTGCACGCTGCTACACGCTGCTGCATACTGCTTCTTGGCTCTATTCCCTTTATCCCAGAGCCAGAGGTCATCTCTAGCCTCCTGTTTGATCTACCCCTTGGTACAGATGGCTTCTTGCCTACCTGCCCATGGACAGAGCAACCTCAAAAGCCCGTAGGAATTGCCCCCTGCAAAGAGGTAGGCTGAGTGAGTTGACAGCTGCCCTAAAGCCTGGGCTTGCTGGGATGTACCTGGGTGTACCCTGCAGAGCCACTCAGTATCCAGCAGCATTGAGCCCTTTGCTCCCAGCAACGATGGCTCTCCCTTATCCTGTCTCAGCCTCACCCTGCTCTCTGTCATCATCTTCCCATTAAACTGTTTCCATTCAACTCTGGCCTCATCTTCTGTGCCTCCAGAGTTGGGGCAGGAGGAAATGAACATGGTCTGTACCTGCATGTGGGTATTAGAAGGAGGATGCCAGCTCTGGGTCTCACCAGGGTGCACTGTGAGGCTGTGGGCAAGTCCCCAGCCTTCACTGAGTCTCACTCAGCAGATCAAGATGTTGAGGGTCAGACAGTTCATTCTGCAGTGTGGGCATAGGCTCCACACTTAGGACGGAGAAGCATCCCAAAACTTACTTTCTAAAGGGAGCCAGAGCCACATAGGGACCAGGCACAGCCTGCAGACCACTGGAGATTAAGTGCCTGCAAAGAGGGGAGATGGCCTCTGTCATGAGTGAGTGCCTTCCAAGCCATGCAAAGGCTATCATGGGGAATTCAGCAGAGTCCCCTTAACAAAAGATTATCCTAGCTGGATTTGTCAATGGTCTATATCCCCACACAGAGAGGTAGAATAAGTCTGGAGAGTCTTGCCTGAGTGGCCAGTTGCTCCCTACCACCTACCACACTGCAGGCGACACATGGGAGGGGCTAGAGTATTTATTTACAGGCGGAAAAGACTGGGTAGGAGGCTCCATCTATGACTATGGGGAAACTCTCATCCCTGTTGGTAAGGCCTTCCAGATACAAGCAGATAAGAGAGAAGTACTCACATCCTTACAGGTGACCCCTTACCTATGCTCTGTAAGGAAGTACAATAAATACATTGCTTCCCTAGAGTAAGTGCCAAATTGGCAAAATAGTGCCCTTGGGGGAACCCTCTCTTTCTGCTGGGAAGGAATTTTAGCAGCAGCCTCCCTCTCTCTGGGATGTCATCCCATGCTGTGATCACAGCTCTGTGTCCTGCCCTGAGACCAAAGGAGGCATGAGAGGGCTGTCAGACAAAAGTATTTTTAGGTTAAATGGCTACACTATAGGAAGTCTGGCATGGGCTGCCTTGTCTGTTCCTGGACATGGGGACACAGAAATAGCAGGGGCTATGCTGAGGGTGAGATGGGTCCCTCTGATGCCAAAAGTCCCAAGCCAGTCCCCAGGAGAGAAGCCTCCCCCAGCAAGCACTTCTGAAAGAGTGTGCTAGAGGGGTATCTCTTCAAGGGTATTTGCATCGCTGATAACCAGCCACTGCAGCTAGGGAGGTGCAGGGAGGCCAGTAGAGTTAGACTGCCCTGGTGGCAATCTCCCACCTTAGAAAAAGACTGACCATACCTTCTCTTCCTCCCTCCCTGTTCCTGGAACCACAGGACATATGGTCCCAGGTATGAAGGGGAAGGAGTGTCTCAATTAACAGTGACTAAGCTGGGCTCTTTATGTCTGAGCACTGGGGGATCCAAGAGATGTAGATAAAAGCATAGGTCACCAGAGCCTGGGGCCCAGGACACCACAAGACGGATTACAGACACACACACACACACACACACACACACACACACACACACACACACTCCCCCTTTGTTCTGCAAAGTCCAGGCTGCTCAGTATACACATGACATATATATTTGGACCTGTGTTGCCTAGAAAAAGCAGGAAAGGATATTTGGGGACTTGGGGTGAAAAGAAGTCAGGCTGTGGCCCCGACCCCACGCACTATGAAAGGCTCTGCTCCCCCTCAAGCAGGGATCCACTTCCCTCACTGACATTGAGGCCACCAGACTCTCAGCATTCAGCTGAGCTGCCTACCCCTTGCAGGCCCACTCGTGCCCATGAAGCTCTGTCCTGGCTTAATGGACACGTACTCAAGCTTGGGGACACACCCAACTGAAGTGACTGAGGTGACTGAGATGTGGAGCACAGTCAGGGGTGTGGGAGACTTTTTACTGAGCAATAAAAGCTCCTAGCAAAAGCAAATGACAGGCCACCCTCACCAGACAGATGGGGAACTCCTAAACAAATACCAACACTCTAATCCAGCCACTTCTCAAAAGGCAGCAAAAACAGGTGGGTAGATAGTGCTCTCCCGAGCCAGGCAGCCCAGAAAGGCTGACGGTACCTGGCTCAGCAGTTAGGAATGGAGACTATTCTTGGAAAGGACCCAGTTCTGTTCCCAGCACATAACTACCTGTTACTTCAGCTCTTGAGAGAGTCAATATCCTCTTCTCACTTCCTTGACATTTGTACTAACAGTGCACAACACACACACACACACACACACACACACACATGCTTTAAAAAATTTTTTTTCCAAAACAGGGTTTCTCTGTGTAACCCTGGCTGTCCTGGAACTCTCTCTATAGATCTGCCTGCCTCTGCTTCCCAAGACTGGGACTAAAGGTGTGCACCACCATAGCCCACCCACCCCCTTTTAGACAGATCTCACTATATACCTTTGGCTAGCCTGGAACTTATTATGTACACCAGGCTAGCCTCAAACTCAGATCCATCTGTTGTTGCCTCTTCCTCCTGAGTGATGAGATTAAAGTCATCACCATGTCCAATAAAATAAAATAAACCTTAAAGGGGGAGTATGGGGAGAGATGGCTCTGCAGTTAAGAACAGTAGCTGTTCTTGCAGAGAATCTGGGTTAGATTCTGTAGTGGTCTGAATTGAGAATGGTTTCCATAGGCTCTTATATTTCCCATTGGCTTTTGTATTTGAATGTTTGGTCTCCAGTTGGTGGAACTATTTGGAAAGGATTAGGAGGTGTGGATTTGTTGAGAGAAAAAAAGATGTGTTACTAGGGGTTAGGCTTTGAGGTTTCAGAAGCCTACACTGTTCCCAGTTAGCTTTCCTGCTTCATGGTTGCTTTAAGATGTAAGCCCTCAGCTACTGTTCCTCCCTATGCCTACCTGCCTGCTGTCATGCTCTCTGCCATGACAGCCATGAACTTTAACCCTCTTAAACTGTTAGCCCCAAATATACTCACATTAGTCATGGCAACAGAAAAGTAACCAAGACAGATTCCAAGCACCCCTATGGCAGCTTACAGTCATCTACAACTCCAGCCCTGGGGGTTCTGGCACCCCCTTCTAGTCTCCATGGGTACTCCATGCATGTGGTGCACAGACATACATGCAGGTAGCATCTATACACATACAATGACAGAATATTTTAAAAGGAGGATGAGGAGCAGAAGAAGCCACAGCCATCTTAATAGGAGATTGATGAAGCCAGGCTCCTCTTACAAAGGAGGCATGGAAAGAGCTGGAAGCTGACCCCATTTACACAGCAGCCACTTCTCTAGACTCCACTGGCTCCAGCACCTCTGGGATGCCCAGATCCATAGGAGCTGAAGCCCTCAATGGCTTTCTGCACTTACCTATCCCTTCCTCCATAAACATCTCTCACTTTTCAAAAACAGTTTTGTGCTATAATGTCTATACGACTCACCACTTCGTCTCAATAGAATGAGGCAGGGTCACAATGCCCCAGAGCTTTCCCTCTTCCCAAATGGCAACTCTGTCCCCTTTAAAAGGTAACTCCTCAGCCCCTGGCACACACTATATGCTATTTTCTGACTTGAATTTAACTGTTTTAGGGATGTCACACAAGAATGACTATCCAAAGTTTGCCTTTTTATGAGTAGTTTGTTCATTTAAATAACCGTAATTCACCCATGATTCCATCTGGCGTCCAGTCCTTTTCCTTTTAGATGTGGGTGCCTATTGTATAGTCTGACAGATGTGCTGTGCTCATTGGTTCATTATGGACACTTAGGGCTGTTACAGTTACTGTGTGACGGGCATGGGTGTGCAAGCTGCTCTCATGTCTTTGGGGGCTTACATCTCTGCTTTCTCCTACACAGACTCTCAGCTCTATCCAGGGGCCTCAGACCCCCAGTTTCAAAAGAAGCAGGCCTGCTGTTTGCCAGGAGAGGAGCGCGGTGAGATAGGACTGTGGAGGAGAAGCCTATGCCGGCTTATCATCTTCACAGCAATCCAGAGCTGGGCCACAAGTGCCTGTGCTTGTCCAGGATAGTTTTAAAGTCAAGAGATTCACAGAGTCTACAGTCTGGCTTCTCTTGAAATGCTAGTGGGTGTATCTGGGCAGGATGCCCATAGCCAGAACCAAGCTGTGGCCCTAATCTGCCCTGACTGCTCTCTGACCTTGTTCCCTGAGTTTCCTACGCTGAGCTGAGAGCCTGAAGCTCTATGTCCCGAGACACATCCCCCAGGGCCCTCTAATACCATGCTGTTTAACTATAGCTGAACTTTGGGGGACCAAGGTAGAGGCTAGATGCTTGAGCCTTAAAACCAGATGCTAACTGCAAGCTCCATATTGACTGAGTTCTGCATACCTAGACAGTGGTGTGCAGGCCCAGCACACAGTCCTCTTCCTTGTCAATCAACTTGACATTCAGCCTGATTCTGGCCACAGGGAAAGCTCTTCCAGAAGCATACAGTTGGCCATGCCACACTCTGCCTGGAAGCCCTGATGCCCCCTATGTCATCAGGCCAGAGTCTGGGTGATTCAGACTAGTCTTCCAGGCTTGAGAGGTGGTTTCCTTTTTGCCCACACCTACACCATACTCCTTCCTTTGCCTTGAGGCCTTTTCCTATCACTCTATGAAAACTCCTACTCAAACTACAGAACCCAGCTCAGGAGAGACACTGCAAGTAGCATGAGATTGGGGCTGAGGGAGTTGGCTGAGGATGGGCCACTGCTTCAGGCTAGGCTCTGGGGAGAAGCGGATACAATGGTGGTGGCAGCAGAAGCAGCACCCTTGAGGGAACAACAGTGAGGAAGAGAAGGAGAATCCAGTGAAAGACTGGGGTAAGGGCCCAGGGTTGGCTACAGGGAGGACTGTCTTGCAGGGGCAGTGCCGGAGCCTGCTGAGGGTTCTGAATAAGAGAAGTGTCCCCATGAGATTGAGATCCACATGGGACTTGGCAGGAAAAGAAAGAAGATGACGAGGCAGGAGGAACTGGCCTAGAAAAGAATCAGAGGTTACAAACCAACTGGGAAAGCAGGGAGCAAGGTACCAGAGCGCCACAGAGCGCATGCAGTCAACGTTATGCTCTCCCTGTGGCCTGGGTCCATATTGCCCTGACTTTAGGTTCAGATAGAGGAGGGGAGAAAAAGATGTGAATGGAGTAGAGCTTGAACCAATCAGTTACCACGTGCAGAGGAGCAGTAGGGCAGCTAGGCAGAGAGGCAGCAGGGCAGTGGGGTAGTGAGGCAGTGGGGCATTGGGGCAACAGAGCAGTGGGGCAGTGGGGCAGTGGGGCAGTGGGGCAGGGGCAGCAAAGCAGCAGCAGCCAGGTGTCACTTTAACAGAGATCTTGTCTATAGAAAGTGGGAGTAGTAGATAGTTTTGGCAAACTCCTTTCTTGGGATTACCTGGATCCTTATCTCAGCCTCTATTTCATCTCTCTTATCCCCCCACTCAGCTCTGCCTTTAGGCCCCTCTAGCCGCCCTCATTGGCTGTCCTGGGAAAGATATCTACCCACTCCTATTCAGTGCACTAGTGGCTTTGGCCTCTCAGTTCCAAAGAGTTGCCTTTCCTGCTGCCCCTCCATAGAAATGTACCCCAGAAGACTCCAAATCCTCTTGATCATTACCCTTCTTGTATACAGCCTGGGACACAGCTCAGTCCTGAGTCGAAGTGTTAGTGAAGATTAGAAGTCTCCCAGGACCAGCATATCTCTGGGTGTGCCCTGTCACCCCAGGAAGACCATATCTGCCATCTCGTTTTCCCAGTTCAGATGGCCGTGAGCTCGCCACTCTCACAGCACAGCCTGCTTAGCAGCTCTCTTCTCCCCAGCCACTGGGCCCAGCAGGGACCCTGGATCAGCAGTGCTGCTCACCACACTGGTGACCCTAATCCTATGTGCAGACAGGGCTGGTCCCAAAGCCTTCCTCTCACAAGAGGCCTTTGTCTGGCTGGTCTTCTGCCCACTTCCCCATCTTTCCTTGTCCTCTGCCAGGAAGGAAGTTTCCTGCAGAGCATCTCCTACCACAGACCTCAGGTCAGCAGCCCCATCCTGCAGTAAGAAAAGACTGGAAGGGAGAGATGTGGGCTCCCTCCTATTATGTCCTGATGCAGACCCCTGGGCTCATTCTTGCACTGTTCTAAGCTCACTCCTTGAATCCCCAGATGCTTTCTTTCCCAGAGCAGATTTAAGAAAAGTAGGTCATTCTCAACAGTCCCCAACACCACAAGCCCATTGCAAACTCAAGGTCTAATGCTCATGGAGCCCCAAACCTGAGTTCTCCTGCACTTATGACTTGCTAGGTTGTTGCTATAGCCCTGAGTAGACATGATGGCAATCTTTCATTCCTAAACTGTCTTACTTTACTATTCTATTCCTGTGACACCACAACCAAGGCAACTTAGAAAAGAAGGCATTTAATTTGGGTAATTTGGGTCTACAGTTCTAGAGGGTTAGAGTTCATGACCATCATGGTGGAGAAGTGGCAGAAGACAGGCATAGAACTGGAGCAATAGCTGAGAACTTACATCTGATGCAGAAGCACAAGGCAGAGAGAGAGTGAACTAACTGGGAATGGTGTCTGGTGCTTGTGGAGGTCAAAACATGGTGTTAGATCCCCTGGAGCTGGAAGTACAGATGTTATGAGCCATCGTGGGCATCTTGGAAATCAAATCCAGGTCTTTTGGAAGAGCAGCCAGTGCTTTTAACTGCTTAGCCACCTCTCCAGTCCCCAAAAAGTGCTTTTTAAAAATTCAGTGATGGGCTATGGAATGCAGCTCAGCTAGTAACATGCTTGCTTGGCGTGCACCAAGTACTGGGTTAGATTTCCAGCTGTGCATAAAAACTGGTGTGGTGGTGCATGCTTGTAATCCCAGCACTTGGAGGTTGGAGGCAGAAGAATTAAGGGGCTGTAGCTCTCGCGTGAGTGTGGGTCTTGTTGGGCTGTGTTGTGGTTCCCACGTGTCTGTCACGGCTCAGGGAGGCAGAAGCATGGGAATTTAACTGAGTTCACTCCATGAAGCGCCAGGCGGACGCTGGGCTGTGAGAAGCCACGGGGCTCCACCCAGGCATGGAGAGGTCTCAGCCTGAAGTCCCACGGGGGCAGAGCTCCTGAGTGGGGGGTCTCTGGGCCAAAGTGGCTAGATGGGGAGACCAGCAGTCTCAGCCCTTGGACACCCAGATGCTGCTGGGAACCACAGAAGAACTGAGACAGTGGGCATACAGGCTGGACAGGCCCTCAGCTGAGAGGGACGAGGGAGAGAAGCTCCAGCAGCGCCCCGCGGGGTGAGAGACTCTTGGTTAGGGCACTCACTTGGCTGGGTCATTGCTGGCTTGGCTAGCTTGCTTGAGTTGGCAGCCTCCATGGCAGGAACACAGAGAATCTTCTAGCAGGAGATTAAGCAGTGGCTCGGTAGTCAAAGGCCTTCTCCACGGTTCCCAACAGTGGGGCCCCAAAGACACGAGGAAGTCCATGGTTTTAATAGGTTTATTATCATGGTGGAAAGTGGATGTGGCTGTACTCTCCCTGTTTCTCAGTATGGGCCTGAATTAAATAGGGAGGGAGGGGGAGAAGGGTCTGAGAAGAAAAGCTTAATTGCCTACACCCTCTGGCCTTTAGGTATCTCATTAACATGGAGATCTCTTGAGGCTCTGAGGCCTGTAGTCACACCCTCTACCTGTGCTAAGTGACTCAAACCCCTCTTTAGGAGGGGCTGTAGGGGCACTGCCCTATGTGACTGAAAGCTTCAGATCAATGGAGGTCTTCGGCCTTGTGTCAGGAGCCTGGAGTCTGGGAGCAAGGCCGAACACCTACTGTCCCATTAGGGTCCGGGGATCAAGGCCTGTGCTCAACCAGGAACCAAGCTATCCTTTCACGGTCCCACAAAGAATCAAGAATTCAAGACCATCCTTGGCTACATATCAGGACTGAGGCCAGCCTGGGCTACAGAAAACCCTGTCTCAAAAGAGAAAAAAAGAAGGAAGAAGGAAAGGAAGAAAGAAAAGTCAATAGAAGTGTGATTATTTTGTATTTTTACAAATCTCCTTAGTGTCTAGCTTCATTAAAAACAGCTGGATTCTTACAGCTGCTTCTTCAGTCTGTCATGAGATCTGATTCTTGCTAAAACTATGTGAAGAAAATCTGGTGTTTCACAAATGTGGGGTGAGAAAACAGCAAGGTGCCTTTGCTGCCTTTTCTGATAATCCTGGATGCTTTCCTTTGCTG
Organism: Grammomys surdaster; assembly: GCF_004785775.1. Classification (NCBI taxonomy): domain Eukaryota; kingdom Metazoa; phylum Chordata; class Mammalia; order Rodentia; family Muridae; genus Grammomys; species Grammomys surdaster. Next base: position 798,888 of record NW_021604665.1, on the reverse strand, counting down.
TGGCACCCAAAGTCAGCGAGTGGCGCTTTCCTCAACTCCAGCCGCAGTGTGCTGTGTCAATCAGCTGGCGGGACATTTTCATCTGCAATTACTAGGAAACTGGTAGATTGATCTCGCTTTCCAAATGGCTCTCACCCACCCAGGACTGTCTTACAACTGGTCTGTGACATTTGGAAAATCCTCATTTGTTCATCGTTCAAATGGTGACACACTCACTCCAGCATCCACTAAGCCTTGAATGTGATAGTACCTCTGGCTTCACTACTCTCTATGTATCACCTCCTGGAGCCGGTACACATTTTCCAGTGTTTTAATTTCACCCAAAAACTGGTATCTTATCGTTGGAACCCCAGGTCCAAGGGCAACAGAGACAAAAAGATCACGGGAGCTTGCTGGCTTTCAGCCTCACTAAGAAAAGATGAGCCCGGGGTTCCAAAAAGATCATGCCTCAATAGGCAGAGAGTGAGAGAGAAGGACTGACACATACATAGGCACACATATTCACACCCAGAGACACATACACACATGCACAAAGTACAGCTGTGCACAATCCAACTCACACTTTTTCTGTCTTTCTATGATCGTTGCAAATGTCAAAACTATCAAGTGATGCCCACTTCCAGAAGCTATGCGTTACAACAGTTGCCTTGACCCAGTGGCTGGATAAAGCCCAGGGCAACAAGCCTCCAACCTGAGTACCTGGAGCTATAAGTCTCTGTTTTCTACAGCCTGGAGCCACAGGACTCTCAGAGCCTAAGCCACAAATCTCTGGCTGTGCCAGTCCAGCCCTAGGCCTCCCGTGCTCAAGGACCAGAACAGCAGGGATAGAGCGCATTCCCAGTTGATCCCTATGTGGGCACAGGAGGACCACCAGCTGAAAGGTACCAGCTGAAAGCAGTTTGGTGTTGGGGGTGGGGGTGTGAGTCTGGTCCTTTCTAACATCCTCTTTATGGCTCTTCTCAGTGATGTCTATTTCACAGATGAGTAAACTGAGGTTTGGAGAGAGAATGGATTCCCTTTTGGATCACACAAGGAGGCTACAATAGAAAAGCCATCAGATTTCTGAAGTGTTGTGCCCTGATCCTGACTAGGACTGGAATTGTTGGAGAACAAAGGACCCCCCAAGAAGGAAGTTCACAATATTGCTTCTCTAGATGGTCCATTTTCAGACCTTATTCCATGTCAAGCCCAAGGAGGGGTTTCACTGAGCACAGACTATTCTTAACTCACAACAGCTATGGGAGGAAGGAGTCTCAAGCTAAGGAAACAGACTCAGAAAAGTAGGCTGGTTTACAGCTAAGTAACTAGTGACTGACAGAACTAGGAAAAGACCTAGGTCTCCTGACCCCCACACCACACCACACCTGCTGCCTGAGAGGAGGTGGCTTTGAGACAGTATGGACAAAAGGCCACCCTTAGAAGGGACCGAAGTAAAGAAAAAGACTTGAGAAAAACCCCACCTTTCTTCCTCTCCTCAGACTCTCCAGTGCTTAGTTGTAGATATCTACCAAGCTTATTTATGCCTATGGAATTTTACATATGCTGTTCCTCTACCTGAATCAATGATCCTAACACAGAAATACTTTATTTATACTTCAAGGCTTAGCTCATGTGCCTCTTTCTTCAGGAAGCCCTCCTAGACTAGAAGGGGTCTTCTATAGGCTTCCATGGGCATGTTGATTCTGGTGAACTGTCACAAGGGACTGAAGCTTGAGTTTCTTCAGCTAGAGACCCTTTCCAGGAGGAAGGAAGCCACTGGCTCTGGCCCCACTGGGGCTGCCTGAGAGGATTCCAGTGGGAGTCTGTTCTTCCCAGTTTTGACTTAGCTCCAATATCCCTGCAATCAAGAGGACTAGTACCAAGGGGTTTAGCAGCTGAGCCAAGTTCATGCCTCTCCTGTCATGTCTACAGTGCAGCCAAGAAGTGGACAGAGACCTGGAGACCTCAGACTGATTCCTGGGGGTATCAAAGATGAGAACTCTGTCTCAACTGAGCACTGCCAGGGGTGAGAGAGGAGGAAGTGACAGATGTGGGACATCCAGAGTTCCAGAAAGGCTAGGAAGAAGTGTGCTCATAGCCCCATGATGTAGAAGGGTGGGCACCTGGGGGGAAGCAGAGCATGAATCTCAGAGGCAGCCGAGGGTGGTGGAGGGGAGGCAGAAGGTTGTTCCCCATGGAGCAGGACCAGCAGCATTCATTTCTTCCTCTCTCCTGCCTTCCTGTCTTCTTCCCCTTAGTCTTCACAAACTTTCTGAAGAGTCTACCCTGGGTGGCATAGGAGCAGAGGCAAGATGGGTCTGAAGTCACTGTTGAGGGAATGGGAACAGAGGTTGTATCAGGCATGGGACCTACTTCCCAACCCAGAGGCCACTGCTCCAAAACCACCTTTTAGTGAAGGCTCAGGATATCTCATGAGATAACCCCAGAGCCCTGGGCTGGGAGACCCTAGACAGGGCTTGCCTGAGTTTTGATAGCTCTTCCAAGCAAGGAAGTTTAGCCCTAGAACCAGATGCCTGGGCTCAGCTCCCTGGTTCTCAACTCTGACTCTCAGCGCACTGAGTAGCCCCCAACACCAAGCAGGTGCCACCAAGCACTCGCACCCACTTCTGGAACATCCCATGTTCAGCCACCACAGACATCTGGCTAAGTTCATTTTGTTCATGACACCCTTTGGGAAAACAGGCTCCCATGACTAGCCCTTTGTGGGTAGCACCACCCTGGCTCTGGCCTCAGCTCACTTGCCATCTCATGCTGACCCTCTGACAGAGCACTAGCCGAGCCTCTGGCCTGTGTTTTCTCCTTCCCACAGTCTGGCCTGCATCCCTGGGACAGACCAAGTTCCCATATGCACAGTCAACCCCTGGGCTGGTACCGTTTTCCAGAGGTGTCCAGAAGCAGCCTGGAGGAGGCTCCTAAGGACATGGAGCCACTGCACAGTCCAACTTCTGAGGTCCTCCGTGAAAACCCTGGCTGAATTCAAGCCCTCAGTCTTGCATCTGTGATTATTCATCTCTGGCATTCTGTTGGGGTTGCTGCTTTCCACTTGAGAAAGAAAATGGAGAAAGAGAGAAGAATCATTTTGTTCACAGTCTTGTGGTCAGAAAACATCTTAGGCAGGCTGCAAAATGAGGACCCAGACTCAATATCCCCAAGGCCTCCCTACCCAGAGACTGGTCTCATGTGAGCAGACCTCCCGTCTGCCAGTAGGGGGAGCTGGAGGGAGATGCAAGGGCGGTGGGGCCACCATCCACACAGTGGCTAGTACTCCTTGGGTCTTGTGTACCTTCCTCCTACATTGGTTTCCTTTGCTGCCTAGAAGCTTGAGTCTTGCTGTTCCTCCAGGCCCCAGAGGACAGTTTTCATATGGTCTCCTGCCTCTGTCCTGTTACCTAGCCTAGGCTCCACTTCAGCTAAGGCAATGAGTAAACCTCTCTTTTGCCTTTCCCAAGGCCCTCTGGGGAGGCAACTTGGGGAGGAAAGGGTTTATTTGGCTTACACTTCCGCATTGTTGTCCATCACTGAAGAAAGCCAGGACAGGAACTCAAACAGGGCAGGAACTTGCAGGTAGGAGCTGTATCTGCTTCTACCAACAGTGACAGCCACTTCATGCCTCCAAGGTCACGAAAATCCTGATGTGGCTCTAGTGTGTTCTAAGTCTATGTCAGCATCCCATCTCCACACTGGACCTCTCGCCAACCTTGAAATGAAAGGCCCCTGAGGTCCAACCTTTTTAATGGAGGTAAAAGGTGGTAGCCGGAGAGTCTCAGGACTCACCCAGGTCACCTCAGAGGGTGGGGCAGGAGCTGAGCAACAAATGAGTGCTCAGACAAACAACAGCAAGGGCTGCTGTTGTAGAAGTCAGGACAGTTTGTTCCCACAGCAGGGCCCCAGGGAGCCTGGCCTGGCCACACCTTAGCTACACTGTCCAGCTGCATCAGTGACTCCGCCACCCTGGTCCAGATGTTTTTCTCCTGTGTAATGGGAGATGGAACAAGGCAGTTCTTGCTACTATTTGGTCCCATCCCCTGCTCTGGGACTCTCCTAGGCTCAGGACAGAAACATCCCCCACTTGTTGACTCCTGCTGAGTGGGGCCATCACATCAGTGGGTGTCCATGAAGTAAAGGGTCCTGACCTGACCCTGTATCATTTAGCTGCCCCCTCAGGGGTCAGCACCAGCTCCCAGGCTGGAATGACAAGACATTGATCCTACGGACCTCTGGTCCCTGGAACATCCACTGTACCAGGCATATCCTGGGGTTTCTTGTGGAACAGCTGATTGAGAAATAGCCACACATATTCTTAAAGATGGAACTTTGAGACTAGATCCCTAATCCAAGGCCAAAGGACAAGGGTCACAACCAGACACCCCAGCCCAGGTGCCATTGCATACAGGGGAGGATCACTGTCCTCCTGTACCCCACAGGCGTCTCAGGCTGAGCCTGCTCCTGCCTGCCAGTGGTTCCTTGGACATTGCAGGTGGAAAAACAATCATGGTGTTGGCTGAGCTGTGGTGGCTGGAGGACCTGAGTATTTTTCTCCAAGTCCTGCAGTGCCAAGCCTGGCTGATAAACCTGGGAGGGAAAGAGGGAGGTGGGAGGCCTGATCAAGTGTGGGAGTAACCACATGGATCTGAAGGAGATGCCTCCCCCAGAAGCAGGATGAGACTTGAACATGTCTCAGTCCCTGGCTGCTGCTGGCCTCCAGCCCCACAGTCAGGACGGTAGGGAGCTCCAAAATGCACCAGCTAATTTAATTTCTTTCTCAACGAATGGATGACAGGGTATTTACTAAAGCACCTACTGAGTGCCTGCCACTTTGTTCTGGAACCATGTTAAAGGCACAGGCTCCAGGCCTGCTGCTGACATCTGGTAGGAAGAAAGAGTAAAGTCAGAAGTAATTGAAATGTGCTTGTTTCCAACACTGCAGAAATCCTCTCTGGACAAGTCTCAAACAGCATGTGCCACCACAGGAATTCAGCAAGGTACCCAGAGTCAAACCCTGGCATTCAGCATCTTGACAAACTCTGGGCCCTTAGGGGCCACGCTGGTGACAAATGGTCTTGTTAAGTACCTGCAGTGTGCCAGACTGTTTCCATGCCCACCTGACGCTCCTATGGTCCCTCAAGCATGGTTAATGCCAGAGAAATAGTGTCTGCGGCTTCAGGTCAGGGACCAGCTAGCTGGGAAAGACATTGCTGGACTCTGTTTCCAATCATCTGACCTCAGGGCCCATAGCTAAGCCCCAAATCTCCTCTGAAACCTACTACCATTTAGATCATGAGAGGTTGCTGTCTTGGCAGGGCACAGTAGCGTCAGGGCCCTGGCTGGGAAGGTGTGTGGGGGGATGGACTCTGCCTGCACAGCGGACAGCTGGGAGCTGGACCTTGGCTGACACCAGCTTCTCTTCTACAATGGTATGTTATCTATCTAGCTCAGCCACACATTTGAACTCCCCAGATAATCCTGACCCCTTCCTCTAAGCAACAGCCCTGTGATAATTTATGAATTGCAAAAGGAGGCAAAGCCAATGCGGTGTCTCTTCTGTATTTCTAAAGAATTCGATCATAGCTGACACTTGTCAGGCCCCTGCATGGGACAGCAGGGCCTCCAAGTGGTGAAGCAGGAAAGACTCACACATCCACACAGATGGCCCCAGCATCAGCCAGTTTGTGTCATTATCGAGGTGGTACATGAAGATCATCACCTGTTCCCAACTGGGTTCTTGTCCCATTCTCCTCCCAGAATGCAGTGGGCAGACAGCATCAAATAAGCACAAACGAGATACTTCAATACTGATTCAGGATCAATACCTTAACTGAGGTAAAGGAACTTAGAACAGATTGTCTCCCAGACAAAGTGACAGGTGTTCTAAGACATCTGGAAGCTGGAAACTGAAGCATGGGGTTTCAGAGGCCATGACAAGAATGTCCCCTTGCAGGCCCAGCTCTAGAAGATCTATGGATCTTTCTGCCCAAGGCAGAGGCCTCAGGTGTTTGTGTGCACCGCTGGGTGGAGGACTCCATCTCTTATGAGTCCATCTCAGGCAAACCTCCTCTTCACCCTTGGTTGGATTCTGATGCTTTGATAAGCTGTCTGTGGCCAATGTCCCAATTGGCTGACTATGGCCATGGAAAGAGAGTGAAAATGAAACCCATTTGGGGAAGAGCTGTCAGACCTGGTGGGGAAGAGAAAGAACTCTCTGCCATCCCTGGAGCACAGGGGTCCTCCCTGGAACATAAGTGGTGCTCCCATCCTGAAGCACACCAAAACCTGCTAAATGCTCACAATCATGCTGGCCAATCTGTCTGGATACTTATGAAAATGTTTCCAATAGTTCCCTGGGCCTGCCACTTCCTTGCTTTGTTTAGCCATGGCTTTCTGTGGTTTCTACAGAGGAAGCTGGACTAACAGTTATCAGCAGTATGCTTTCAGGGCTTGGTCTGTTGGCAGTCAGAAGACTGGCTCTGTTCTGGACTCCCACATACACCTAACATTAAAGCAAAATACCCAAAGCTAAGCAACTTTATAAAGAAAAGAGCTTTGTTAGGGTCACAGTTCTGAAGCTTTGGGATGACTAAGGACAAAAAGGAGAGGTCACACCACTTGGCAGGCAGCCAAGGATCAATAACCTTAGCTGAGGTAAAGGAACTTAAGACAGATTGTCTCCCAGACAAAGTGACAGGTGTTCTAAGACATCTGGAAGCTGGAAACTGAAACATGAGGGTGATTCAGGTGACAGGTTCTTGAAAGAACCATTTTGGGGTCCCATAAGACCTACCACAGTTGCTTCTGAGGCCAGCATCTCCAGGAATCCAAGATTCCCCGGCTGAGACTCTACCTTACAAAGGTCCCACCATATCCATATGGCCATCTAAGCACCAGGCCTCCTGTACAAGAACCCTTGGTTTCTCAGCCTGTGGGTCACGGTCTCTTGAAGGTCAGATTGACCTTTTCACGGTGGTCACCTAAGACCATAGGAAAACACAGATATAGTTACATTAAGATTCAAAGCAGTAGCTAAACCACAGTTATGAAATAGCAATGAAAATAATTTTATGGTTGGGGGTCACCATAACATGAAAAACTGTAGTAAAGGGTAACAACATCAGGAACATCGAGAACCACTGCCTTGGAGGATGAATGCCACATCCAAACCAGAACAGTCCTGTCTGCTGTTCGGTCACTGGAGCCCTAGGGTCTGAGAGGCTGCCCGGCATCCTTTACTACTGTTGCACTGTTATTTCTTTGCCCTGGAAAGCAGAGCACCAGCAGGAAGCACCTGAGTGACTGGAGGGTCAACGTCTCCACGGTGAGCAGAGTTAACAGCAGAGGGTGTTTATCACTCAAATAAACGCTGGCAAGTACTTATCAAGCTAGGGCGCTCTGGGGCCATACAGTGAATGAAACAGCAGGCTTCACAAGCATGGCTGTCAGCCGGCGTGGCAGTTTTGGGCCAGGTAGTGAGGGCTTCCTTAAGACACTTACCTAACCTCTCCTGGAACGCTGCTAGCCACGAGTCTACTGTGCCTCCTGGGTAATCACAGCTTCTAGAGTTGTGCAGTATATAACCCATGCAGCTGTTCACAGCAGCCGTGCCTTGACATCACCCAGATCCCTGTTGTCCTTGCATTTACCTAGCCATACCAAAGACAGATTTTCTCTCCGCGGAAGGAACTACGGTTGTCCTAAATGTAGTCACTCTATAGACGAGGCCCCTTCTCCCATCCCAAAATGAAAATTTATAAGAACTCTGGTCCAGTCCATGTATCTTTAAACTGTAATCAAGGAGCATGTATCAGTCACAGTAGGCAAGATTATGCTATGTAACAAGTCACCCCAAGGCCTCCTTAGCCCAGACACAAAGGTTTGTTTCTTTATTGTCCCTGGATTCAAACTGGATTCAGTTAGAAGACTTCCTCATCCTGGAATCTCAGAGACCCATAGTGCCCAGCACTGCAGCTTGAATTGTGTCCCCAACACTATGCTGAGGGGACATGAAACACTGGCCACTAACTCTTAAAGTGTCCACAGGAAATCACTCAAACCACTGAGCTCACAATTCAGAAAACAAGTGTACAGCCACATCAGACCAGTCTTGAACTACACCTTGCTTCTGTGACAGCAAGAGTAGCTGGGGCTGGGACCAAACTGGGACTCCAGAGAGAAACTTCCTCAAGGAAGGGACAAGGTGCCAGCTGGCCCCAGACAACTGCCCAGGCTAGCAGCCAAGGGTCAGTCAGCCTGGAGGAGAGACATCATGGAATAGCTCCCCAGCCTCTGGACCTTGTGGCCAGCTGGACCCCCAAGGGACCCAAAGGGACAAGAATTCCTAGGCAGGAACAAACACACACCCCAGCCAAGGAGCAGCGTAGGCGTAGTCCGCTGTCCCCTCCAGATGCTTTAGATATGGAATCCAAGTTTGGCTCTCACCTCTGGTTCTTGGGTGGCTGTGGATGACAGCAGGGTTTAGGCATAAGGAATAATCATTAGCTTAGCATCCCTCAGGTGGCTTTTCTTGATCAGGCTTGGACCAGCCAACAACCTGTTCAACCTTATTATAACCACTGAGAAACTGGGGGCAGAGATCTGGAGCATCCCAGAGCCAAAGGGGCCACCTTTGAAGCGTCTGCCCTCCCTAAGCACTCTTGGGGTTCTGGGGCCTTGGGGGAAAGAGCAGAGTTCCTTTAAGACAATGATGGGCGTGTCCACAATCAAGCAACTGGGGAGCAGATTGGGCGGCTGCCAGCTTGTGTTTAAGTACATTCCTAAGCTACGAAGGAAGAAATAAAAGTGGTCCTTGTCTGAGAGCTGAAAAGACAGCAATACTGTGGTGTAACTAGGACCAGATGGGCTCTGGGAATTTCCAAAGGCGTTTAGCATATTAGACAAAATAGCCTTGCAGACACACGCCATAACTGTGTCTGGCTGCCTGCATATCAGTTACGGAGACAACAGACCAACGGGCTGTGTCTTGGCTGGAGAATGGAGAGGATCAGCCTCTGATTGGGCCCTGCCCATTCCCCTCTGCCCAGTGTGAGCTCCCTGGCCATGGCCCCTCACCATAGCCTGAGAACAGCAGAGTCACAATTGAGAAGGGGCTGGAAAGGTTTCTGAAGCTGTTTAGCCAGATTGGTCCAAATGCCCAAACCTTCCACTGACGTACTTATTGCGGTACGGGGAGCCTACGGGGAGCCTATGCTCTTCAGGGGAACTCTGAGGTAGAGGTAGAGCAGACATAGCAGCTCTAAGATACCTGGGCTCTTCCACCCTGGCCAGAAACCCATCAGTGAGACAGAGCCCACCACTAAGCAGCATAAAGGAGCTTCATATGCCCCCTGAAAATCAGGGGTGCCTCAAAGCCAGACCACTCCATTTGTGATAATCTCCAGGCAGTGCTAGCTATAAGGATGTCCCTCCCATTCCAAACAGGATATTCTTGGTCAATATGGTATGAATGGAGTCCTTGCAGTGTGGTGTGCCCAGGTGGCCACAAGGGAAAGCCCAGCCTCTGCTTCCCGGAATCAGCCTCCTGTTGGTCTCTAGTGCCTGCTTGGGGCAAGGCTCCCTGTCTCTCTGGGTCTCAGGTCCCCATTTGCAGGTTGTTCTCATTTGCTGTCACTGTGATAAAACACTGGGCTAAAACAACCTGAGGAAGAGAAGGTTTATTTCAGCTTATAGGCCACAGCTCATCTACGAGGGAAGTCAGGACTGACACTCGGGGCAAGAACTGAAGTGGAGACCATGGAGGAATGCTTACTGGCTTTCTCACACAGTGTAGGTCTGCCCAGGAGTGGCACCACACACAGTAAGCTGGGCCCTCAACACCTACGGGCTCCATAGATTCATCTACAGATCTATCTGATGTGGACAGTTCCTCAGTTGAGCTCCATCTCCATGGGTGACTTTAGTTTGAATCAAGTTGACAAAAACTAACTAGCATAGAGGTTTAGGTTCTTGTCCTGACCCTTGTTGTCCTGTTCTTGGGTTGCTTTAGAAATGCAGCAGTAAGAGTACTAGCCTCAAGAAACATGGAGTATAGTGGGAAGATAGATGCAGCCTATGGCCCAGCACCCAGCACAGGGCCTGGCATCTCTGCACTGAGAGAACTGAGGGCCAGTGATTTACCTGTCAGTGACCTAGGCCATTGGTAACAGCAAGAGCTGGTGTCAGATGACGTTTTGGTGCCTAACTAGGTTTGCTCATCTGTCAACCTAGCACTTACACGACCCCATTTTACAAATGGAAAAACTGAGGCACCAAGTGCTCTCTCACTTGCCTGAAGAACTTGAGCCTGCTTCCCATCATGCTCATCCACTGCTCACCTGCTTCTGAAGGGAGCCACTGTCTCGGGATAAGCAGTGTGAACGGTGGACTCTGAGTGAGACAACAATGGTATCTGGGGTGAGGGACCTAGGCTGAAACTTTGCCTGCCTGGTCTCTACTGTCAAGGCACACTTGGAAATGAAGGCGCTAACACCTACATTGGTGAGGACTGGAGTGGGGGTGGGGTGGGGACTGAGGCATAGACAGTGATGTCATTTGCTCACAGTGCTTAAAAACTGAGTTCAAATCCAGATATGATTTCAGACTTTAATTTCCCTGGACCACTGAGACCACAGTATCCAGTACCGGAAAGCAGCTCCCCTCTGGGACAGAGGCAGAGACTGTTACTGTCACAACAGGCTTCAGAGAGGCTTCCCACTTCCCAGAGGCCAGAGGCCAGACCCTTGTCCCCAGAGCTGTCAGCTTTGCTAACTGCCCAGGCCTTACCCAGCCCCAGGTGTGTATGAGGCAGGGGTCTGTAGCCTGCTGGGATGCCCAGGCTATCAACTGAGAAACAACTCTACCAATTTCTACATTAAAGAAGTAGGGAGAAAATGACCTTTCACACACATTATGGTGAAAAGACACCTCTGGGCACCCTGCAGCTGCCTACTTCATTTCTGGAAAAACATCTGGCTGATGGACAATTCACTCTTCAGAAACTCTGTTTTCCACATGACCCTTTCAAAGGTGGCAGCCCCCTGAAGTCAGTTTTGTAACTCCATTCTCTCCCCAACGCTATCACAACTGACATTTCCCGATATCCCCTGATCTGGTCTGGACTACAGGGGTGCTGCCACCTGCCTCTCTTAGGATGTTTGGGAGCTGCTGGGGTCAGAAGAGGGGGTATGAGGAGACGATAGGTCACTGGGACACGATTTGCCAGAGGACCAGCTGTGATCAGGACACCGTATTAGGGTCAGATAACATGGGTCCTTTCCTCTTCCCATGGCCTGACTGTGACCATGAACAAGTTACTTTACCTCTGTATTCCTATCTGAAAAATGGTCTGGATAAGGCTAGGGATATGGAAGCAGGGTGTGCATTTGTCCTCTCTTTGAACTCTCTACCAGGGCTATGTTAGAGTAGACTTGGGGTACCCCGTTGAGGCTCCGACAGCTGGGCACTACTGTTCCTACCTCATATGAAGAAAGACTGACGCCAAAGAGGAGATCCCTTCTTCCAGTCTCACAGCCTGGTAGCCAGGCAGGACACTGTGCTGGGGTGTGTGGTGATGAGGCCACATACAGACAGCACATACTTGGTGTCAGGCCCTGTTTGCTACCTGCATTACCCTCCCAGACTCACACCGCTACTCCAACTCTGCCAGCTTAGGGCAAAGACCCACCAAGTAGGCTGAAGAAGGGAGGCTGCAAGAGCCACGGCCCCACCACCAGGCCCAGGTCAACAGGACTTTGCAGGTAGTGAGAGAGGCTCTAAATCTGATCAATCCCTGGGCACAGAGGGCTCCACCTCATAAGCTGGGGTGGGGTGGGGGTGGGGGCCCCAGGATCTTACAGTCACATGTTGTAGGCATGGGATCTGAGCTGCTGTGAGCTGAGGGTGCCAAGGACTGATAGCTTTCCACTCAGCCTCTGCAAAAGTCCACATTCTCCTAGGATTGTTTCCTTTTTAATCTCTCTCTCTCTCTCTCTCTCTGTCTCTCTCTCTCTCTCTCCCAAAACTGGGTTCACCTGTAGCCCAGGATAGCCTAGAACTCACCATGAAGTCCAGGCTTACACTGCATTATCGAATAATCCTCCTTCAGTCTCCCGAGTGCTGGACCTGTAACCCCAATGATTTCGTATTTTGTTTACTTTGAGGCAAGTTCTCCTGTCACCCAGCCTGGCTTCACACAAACTTGATCTGTAGCCAAGGATGATCTTGAACTTCTGATTCTTCTGTCTCCACCTTGAGTTCTGAGATTATAGGTGTGTGCAACCATCCTCATTTTGTGCAATGCTGGGAATGGAGCCCAGGGGCTCATGGAAGTTAGGTAGGTACTCTACCAACTGAGCTACACCCCAGCCCTCCCCTGGGATAATGATGAGACAGTTATGTACATAGGCCTCATAGACAGAACACTTGCCCCCGGTAGCCATGATGCTTCCATTGGTACATGCTGTTGGGTGTGGCAGAACTCACACTGTGTCTTATGCAGAGGTATCTTGCAAGACAAGTCTTTTCATAGCTCCCATTATACAAATGAGATAGCTTACAAACTACTTGAGCTGAGACCTTGGTTCAGATCCTCACTCTTCTGCTTGAGTGCTCTCATCAAAGAGCTAACTCACCCCTTCCTACTCCCTTTTCTGTATCTATGAAATGGGTACACAATGTCTCTAACTTGAGTGCTAGGTGGCTGTTGAGGGTTGGTCTGTTGCTAGATATTGTAATGCTAAATTCTGTATCCCAAGGTCTAGTCAGCTCAATACAGTGAATTCTCCCGTACGTCAGCTTTTGTTGTGAAAACCTTGCTCCTTAAAGCTTAATTAGGGCTGGAGAGATGACTCAGAGGTTAAGAGCACTGACTGTTCTTCCAGAGGTCCTGAGTTCAATTCCCAGCAACCACATGGTGGCTCACAACCATCTGTAATGGGATTCGATGCCCTCTTCTGGTGTATCTGAAGACAGCTAGCTAGAGCGTACTCATATACATAAAATAAATAAATCTTTAAAAGAAAAAAATTTAAAGCCATTGGTTGAATAAAGATGCCTACAGCCTGTAACTGGGCAGAAGAGAGGTAGGTGGGGCTTCACGGGGTGGGTGGGGTGGGGATCTGAGGCAGAGATGAGGAGAGTAGGAAGGAGGAAGGCAGAGCCAGGGGGTAGGTGAATTATGAGCACATGGCCATAAGGGCTCCTACTTCATTTGGAGAAGGAGCAGCCCAGAAGGAACACGACAAGTGATATCTCAGGATTACTGACAGGGAAGCAGATAAAATAGCACAGAGGGCTGATAACTGCCCAGCTCTGATGCTTTAAAGCTTATTATAGATATAAAGATTTTGTATCTTTTATTTGGGAACTAAATGATTTAGGGCAAGGTAGAAACCCCCTGTGGTGGTTTGAATATGCTTGGGACAGGGAATGGCACTATTAGAAGGTAGGGCCTTGTTGGAGGAAGTGTGTCATTGTGGGGGTGGGTTTGAGACCCTCCTCCTAGCTGCTGTGAGACAGCCTTCTCCTGGCTGCCTTGAGATCAAGATGCAGAACTCTCCGCTCCTCTAGCACCATGTCTGTGTGAACGCTGCCATGCTTCCTGCCATGATGATGTTCCTCTGCTTCACAGAGCTGTATGATCCCTCCACCTACTGCACTAGCTGGGCCCCACCCACCATGCAGAGTAGGACACGCCCACTGTGCCATTACCTCAGCCCAGCTCTGCCTGGCTGTCACCCCTCACTTTCCCAGATCCCATCCCCAGGTGATCTTATTGCCGAGGATCCCATACCTCCTTTGACTGGTAAGCATCTCCCCTCCGCACCCTGCATCCCAGCAAAGGATGAGCCTCACATTTTCACAGCTGACAGAACAGGGTTACAACCCTGCTCATTGCTCAGAAACATGTGTGGCCAGGGCAAACTCCTCACCCTCCTTCTGGGGCCTCAGTTTACTTATCTGCTAAAATGGGAATGGTGCTATCCTCAGACCTTTGACAATGGAAAAGAACAGCAACAACAACAAAAAAAAATCAACCACTCATCTTGGGCAGCAGCCCTGGTTAAGTGTCTGGATTGGTGAATTTTGAATCTTTATTTCCAGTGGTTCTCAGGAGGCAGATCTGTCTACCTCAGAACACACAGCAACAACCTGGAGCCTGTATGGCACTCAGACAAACTCCACAATAACAAACTGTGCTGTCACCACTCCCCAGTGTCCTGGGAGGTACCTCCAGTCAGATGCAGAGAGGCCATGGCAGAGGGGTGTGGAGCTGCATTATTAGTACTGTGGGGTTTGGTCCAGGTCAGTGGTTTAGACAACTGGTGACTTTGGCATCCTCTCAACTCCGGCAGAGGGAGTATGAAGGACGCCATGAAGGCTGTGGGGATGTCCCACATGGTAATGAGTATGAGTCCTGTAGTTGGGGCAGATCCAGGGCAGGAGGAAACCCAGCTGGCCCACATCCTCTTACCCCTGTGCCTTTGGTCATGCTGCCAATCACTGGCTAGGGGTGGGTACTTTCCTGCCTACATAAACGGAGGGCCCTGACTGTCCCTTCAGGGTAGAATGGCCAGAGGGCAGGTAGAATTGGGTACTTTGGGTGAGCCCCATGGAGACTGCAGCTCACCCAAGGTCTGTGCAGCCACTGTACCTAAATGTTACTTTCGCTGCCCTCCCTCCAGCAAGCCCCACCTAGGGCTAGCTTGGTTGCTAGCCTCTGTCTTGTTCTGTCTGCTGGGTCTCACCTTCTCCTCTCCATCCTAGTCAGCCCCTCATAAACCGCAGTGTGGAGGGTCACTCCTGAGCTAAACACTCATCCCAAACTTGTTCCCATGCTGAACAGAGGAGATTACTGCCAAAGTTGGGGGCCTTGGGCATCCTCATCGTCCCACCCCATCTCCATAGGAGGGCTTGGGAAAACAGGTCTGAACCTTGATTTATCGAGGGGAATCCAAACTGGAGAATCCCATCTTCCTTCCTTAGGCCTCCAAATCCGTATTAGGGACTACTACCTGTTAGCTGAGAACCCAGTGGCCCCTGGAGGCTAGCTATGGAAACTTTCCTCAGACCCATGGGCACCATCATCCATGAGGGGACCCTCTCCAGATTGAAGGAAGTAAGCCAACCAGGTCAGGGAGGGCCCTTCTTCTGGCTGATCTGGACAGCAGGCACCTCCATCCCAGAGGTCCCTCCCTGTGGCTGGAGCTAAGCTGTCCTTCCTGACTCTTGATGGCCTGCCTGCATCCTGCAAGGGCTCCTTCCCGGGACTCAGCTCTTCCACCCCAAGGCCCAGAGCCCCTCGGCACCTGGTGGGGAGTGGAGGAGCGGCCAGCAAGGCTGGCTCCTGCTCTTCCTGCCCCTCCACGCTCACTGGCAGCTGTCTTCACAGCAACAAACACAGGCGGGTGGGCGGGTGGATGGGGTGGGGGGCAGGTGTGATAATGTTCTGTGAGTAGCCGTCAAGGCACAGCACAGGAAAGCAGGGGGATGTTTGAGTTGTGTGCCGAGACGCAGGGATACTCAGGCCCAATGAGCCCCAGGTCATGCAAATTGAGGATGGAGTCGGCGATAATACGGGCTGTGCGCTTCTGGTACCCACCCGAGGTCACCATAAGGATGGGTATATCGTGGGCTCGGACCACCCGGAAAACCACTTCATCTCTCTTCACAATGCCCTGTGGAAAGACAGGGAGGATAAATTCAGATAGGCCCGAGTTCCTATGGTATCAAAAAGTACTACTGCAAGTCCAGCCCTGGTGTGGATTGCTGCTGCTTTTAGCATCTCCTCCAGACATAAGGCTGTCCATAGTTTCTAACTTAGCCAACCTTCAGAGCCTGACTTTCTTGCCCCACCAGGGCCAGGGCACACAGCTTGGCAGATAGACAAATGCCTAAAAATGCTGCCCTGGGAGGGGGGCAGAATGTGTCTCTGGGCTGACAGATGTATGTTCTAGGTGGCCCTAGGGTCTCTGAGGCTTGAATGTGAACCCCACAGGTTCACACGTGTTTGGACACTTGGTCTCCAGCTGGTGGTGCTGTCTGGGAAGGTCCTGGACCTTTAGTTGGCAGAGCCTGCTGGAGAAAGTACATCATGTTTTATACCTGGGCCCCACTTCCTGTTCTCTTCCTGCTTCCTGTGTACAGATGAAATGTGGCCTCTCTGCTTCCTGACTACACCACCAGCCCATGTTCCTTACTAAGTCTTCCCTGCCATGAACACTTCCACTCCTTCAGGAACTGTGAGGTGAAATGAGCCCTTTGTCCCGAGTTGCCATGTTTATCAGAGAATTCTCTCACAACAGAAAAGTGACAATTATGTAATCAGACTGTGGCCAGGCTACAGGAGAATCCTCAGGTGACCCCCATGCTAGGACGTACCGCTGGGCTGATGGACAGCCCCCCAAGGCGGTCTCCCTCCAGGATGTCTGTGCCCGCGTTGTATACCACCACGTCAGGCAGGTGCTCCTGGAGGGACCTCCTCACATTCCTCTCCACCTTCTCCAGATATTCCTCATCTTCTGTGCCCCACTCCAACTCTACCTTCCGCCTGATGGCCTCTGGGAAGGAGACACAAACAGCACCAAGTACAAAGGAGGGAAACTGAGGCAGAGTATGATGTGGGGACTTGTCGATACCCACAACAGGACTGACACCATCTCAGTCTGGCCTCTCACTGCACCAAAGCTGATTGAAGGGGGCATCCGTGGGAGGACAGGTTATTAAAGCTGATACTTTATCCCTGAGGGCCTAGACACACTATCCTTGAGCCCTTCTGACACTGGACACCCCACAAATTCAAGCCCAGGCTCCAAATAGTCCAGAGTCAGCTTAGGCTGAGTCAGCTGTGGCCTTACCTCACCACCTGTGCATACATGGCTCTGCCATGTTTTCATCTTAAATGTCCTGAGAGGCCCATCTGCCGAAGGCTCGGTTCCCAGCTATGGTGCTACTGTATGACGCTGCTACTGATGACTGGACCTTTAAGAGGCTGAGCCAAGTGGAGGAAGTGATGCAACTTGACGGTGATTATCAGGACCATGCCCCTGAATGTGCCTCTGCCTCCGGTCATCATGAGGTGAGAAGCTTTTCCTACCACATGTGAAGCCGTGGTACCCTGTAACATGATAAGCTCAACGCAACAGGGCCTACTGAACAGAGATCAGGACCTTAAAGCCATTAGCCAAGGAAAACTTTCCTTCTCTCAAGCTGTAGCCAGCGCCATGGCTGCTGCTGACCTTGGTAGTGGTCCCTTGGTACTGGCTTCTTCAAAATCATCCTACATATTCTATCACAGAGACAGAAAGCTGACTGAGACGCTCCCGCCAGTGGGGCAGGAAGATTGTTGATTTCAAATTTAGTCTCAGAATCTCTGGGTTATGCTTGAGTGCATTTTTGCTTTTTTTTCAAATGTTTATTATATTTTAATTTATATTTTATCTTATTTTAATTACATATATATGGGAATATACTCATTAGTACAGTGCCTGCAGAGGCCAGAAGAGGGCATCAGATCCTCTGGAGCTGGAATTACAGGTGGTTGTGAGCCACCTGATAAGGGAGTTGGGACTTGAACTCAGCTCTTTTTAAACTGAGCATTTCCCCCCCCAGCCTTCATTTTTGGTACCAGGTTATGAAGTATTGCTGTGACAGCTTTTAGGAATATTATGTTAACATTTGAACACTGGGCTGGAAAAGCCACCGAGTGTGGGAGCTTGGAAGGTAAGAAAGAATGTTGAAAGCAATGTGGACGACAGAGGCCCGGCTTGTGAAGTTCCATGGGGAATCGTAGGCTCTATCCAGGGCCACTCGTGTGCTGTTTTGTATCAAGAATCTGTGGTTCTGGTAAGCTGGAGCTGAAGAGTCAGCTGTGACGAACAAGAGGACAATGACACTGAAGTAAAACCTTTGCTTTGCTGGGACGATTGACACTAGTCAGACAGGACTGAGAACTAGTGATAATTAAGAAGAGACCAAAAAAAAAAAAAAATAGCCAGGCGGTGGTGGCGCACGCCTTTAATCCCAGCACTTGGGAGGCAGAGGCAGGTGGATTTCTGAGTTGGAGGCCAGTCTGGTCTACAGAGTGAGTTCCAGGACAGCCAGGGCTACACAGAGAAACCCTGTCTCGAAAAACCAAAAAAAAAAAAAAGAGAGAGAGAGAGAGAGAGAGAGAAAAGACCAGCATCATTAAGGCAAAAATCTGGGAAGTGCTTCCTCAGGGTCAGCACACACAAGCAGGAATGCAGAGGCCAAGGTTGTACACTGTGCTGGAAGCTGAGTTTTGTAATGTGTAAGAGTCTCCCAGACAGTACTGGTTTTGAAGGAATAAAGGGGATATGGAGGAAAAGTTGAGGCTTGGCACCATGTGGAGGGATACGATACCCTAAGAGAGGACAGGGAGGCTACTAGTGAAGGTGCACCTGGTCAGAGTGTAGGCTCCAGAGATGTGAAGACTCTACTACCATGGATGACCACCAAGGCCAGCAGCAGCTGTGGAGAGGAGCTGGCAGGAGCCTAGGACACAGGATGTGTATACTGCAGAGGCTGGAACTGGAGAAACGGACCAGGCCCTTCTCAGCCCAGAGAATTATGGGTAGGTCCCAGATGTCAAGCATTGAAGTTTTTACACTATTGCTTCGGTTTGATTGAGACTGTGCACTGGTTCTGGTTCTTCCCCCAGAGAATTTTTAAAAAGTGTTTAGGGGCTGGAGAGATGGCTCAGTGGTTAAGAACACTGACTGCTCTTCCAGAGGTCCTGAGTTCAAATCCCAGCAACCACATGGTGGCTCACAACCATCCGTAATGAGATTGGATGCCCTATTCTGGTGTGTCCGAAGACAGTGACAGTGTACTCATAAATAAAATAAATAAATAAATCTAATAAAAAGTGTTTAATTTGATCTTGTAAGAACCCAGTTATCAGACTGTAGATAATTTAGAGAAACTTTAGAGTTTTAGAACAAGCCTGGAGTTTTAGAGAAACTCAGAAATTTTGGAGAGATTTTTGGATATTTTAGAGAAACATTTTAAATGTTTTAAAGAGACTAGACTTTTAAAGTACTTGAATTTTTAAAGACTGGAACTTTTAAAAGTTAGAATATTTGATACTGTGATATTAATATTAACATACAATCCTGGGGACAAATGAGAGAGGAAGGCTGTGGTTGGATAGTGATGTTTGTCACACTGACAACAAGGGGACAATTGTGTTGTATTTTATGGGTGGTGCCACCCCTGGGCAGGTGATCCTAGTGTTTAAGAAAAGAAACTGAGCATGTCAGGAGGAGCGAGCCAGTGAGCAGCAAGGCCTCTCCTTCAGTTCTTACTTTAAGTGCCTTCCCTGACTTCCCTCATAATAAACTATATAAACTGAAATAAACTTCTTCCGCCCCAGGTTGCTTTTAGTCATGGTGTTTTATCACAGCAATAGAAATCTAACTAAGGCACAAATTCTTTTTTCTGCCATCTTTATCTTTTCTATTGCACTACTGCTCTGTCTCTCTGTCTTTCTCTTTTCCCTCTCTCTCCTCCCCTACCTCTCTCTCTCCTCCCCCCAACTTTGTCTCTCTTTCTCTCCTCCTCCCCCGACTCTCTCTCATCATCTATGCTCACCTCTAACGTGAAGAGCCCTTGTGTGTATTTCTGTGGTCTTGGAGTCAAGTGACTCCCTTAGGTCCCATGTGCTTGTGGGTATAGCGGGAGCACTCACGTCGTGGGAACACTACAGATAAAGGAGTGGCATAGTCACACCCACCAGGGACACACTGAGGACAGAGGTGGGGATAAACTTACCTTTCGCAAAGCGGTCCCCAGGGTAGATGTGGCGGTTGTAAACATCCATGATGTATACACGCTTGTCACCCATGAAGTCTCGCTCGTGCCCATTGCCCTGTGTGCAGACATAACTGTCAATGCAGGCGGCTGCTCTCAGGAAGGGGGACCCCAACCTCCACAGGAACTGCCGCCTGCTTTGTCAGGTGGCTTGACCTTAGGGATCTAGTGTCAGACAGCTGACAGGCAGCAGAGCCAGACACACTCCAGACATGACCCCATAGCCTCCTTTAGAACCTGCAGTCTGGCCAGCCCTGTCTCTCATCCTCTCTGTGAAACAGGGCAAGATCTGGCCTCACAACCCTCTTGGCTCTGCAGGGCATCAGTGGAACTGGGACATGGAGAGCAAACTGCAAAGGGTTGTGTATGTGAGGCTTGGTTTACCTGATGCTGAGTAAGGGGGATAGAGTAGCTGAGGCATATGAAGAGCCTCCTGCCTGGCATATGAGTGGTCAACAGAAACTACCAGGGATATGGGAAGGGGACTCTCTCACCAAAGGAAAGCTCTGGTACCTGGACTCCTGCACAGTGCTTACCTGGTGGGCATCGAGATCAATGATGGTAGCTCTGGAAATGCCTTCCACACGTTCAAACAGGAACTGACAGGGAGAGAAGATGTGTGAAGATCAAACAGGCCACAGGACCCAACCCTCTGGGGACTAAAGGGTTGAGGCAGGGAGGACAATGGGCAAGACATCACTTTCCCAGGAGTGCTGGGGTGCTAGGAGAAATGCGGGGGGGTGGGGGACAGTGGAGGCTGGGGAGGGGTGGGTAGAGGAGGGGAGGGGAGGCTCTGGAGGCAGAGTGTGTACTATGGCCTGAAGGTTAAGAGATCAGATCATGGATCCCCTGGGGAATGTGGGGTTGATAGATTAGCCCTCCAGTCTTAGAACTTAACTCCCCAAACTTCATTCTCTAAGGCTAACTCCTCATGTCTCTCCCTCCACTAGGAGACCCCTCCCCTGTCCCCTCCAAGTCCTAAGAGCCAGGTCTGCTGACGGCCTATCTACATGTCTGTAAGAACAGAGACTCCATTAGGCTGGCACTCGGCATGAGAATGGGCAGAGAGCACATTGGGAGCTCAGGAGTTCCACAGAACAACAGACTGGGCAAGCTCCTTCACTTGGCTTCCTCAGAGTGACACTCAAGGGTTCGGTGAGGGAGGAACAAGAGAAGAAGGTGGGTCCAGCTGGGATATGAAATCGACACCAGCTGTGTGGAGCTCTCTTGTCACCAGGATCCTAGCTTGTCCGTGCCTCACTCCTCCCCACTTTGGCCACACTCTTCTTTATACCCATGTCCTAAAACCTGTCTGTCCCTCCACCCACACTTATACCTAGCACTGGGGAACCTGTGATGACTCCCTCCTGCCACAAACAGGCATTCTAGTGGCTGGATTGTGCCGGGTCCAGTTTGGGTCCTGTCCAAGTTGAGCAGCTAGAGAAGTCCTACTTCACTGTGAGGAAGACTCTCCCTGCTATGAGCCCTCCTCCCTCCCCTGGAGTGTGTGGTAAGCTGTGGGATGATGAGGTCTTTAGAGGTAAGGTACCACAGGCTCAGAGACACACCTTGATAGCCAGTGTGATGTCTGCATAGGCACAGAAGCCCCCTCCACGGTCACTGGAGCAGTGGTGGAAGCCACCACCTGCAGAAAGCCAGACAGTGTTGGTCAGAACCAGGTCTGGGTGCCCTCTACCTCCCTACCATCCCCGCATCCCTCTCCTGTTGGGATTCCAGGTTGGCCAAGTGAACAGAACACTTGGGTACGTCATCACTCCAGGCTAAGAGGTAGCTCGATGCCATAGCCACCTCACCCTACAGTAAAAGCCACTTTTCTGGGAGACCCAGCCATGCTGGCCAGCTGAGCTGCCCAGGGTTTGCACACCAGGGAAGGCGCAGCATTAGCAGGCTTGCTTTGGACCCAGGTTTTCCTTGTAATGGATGGAGATGACTAGGAAGGACACCCTCTGCTGGCCACAGCTGTCCATGCCATTCCAAACCCCGAGACATAGTCTGGGAGTCCCTTTTGCTTTGGACCAGAAAGCTGCTGTTCCTTCCTTCTGCTAAAATGGCTAGTACGCTGCTACAGCCCCTTTGTATCCCTGGAGACCCTGGGTTATAGGAACTTTCCGAAATGGAGGTCCAAAACTATCCCCACCCTGACAGTGTGAGGCTGGGGCCGTGCAAATGAAGGACCTGCCTCTTCCACTCCCTGGGGACTACTAACAGGGCACCCTGTTTGCTGAAGCCTCTCTAGAAGTCAGAAGAGAGCTCCATCTTCACTAGTACCTTTTACAGATGAACTGTCCCAGGCACAGAGAGAACCAACAACTTGCCCATAAAATACAACAAGCAAGCAGCATACCATTAGTGAAATCCAGGCTTCATCAAGACCCAGATGCTCAACTAGCCAGGTCCTAGTTTCCATGATAAGAGTATCACTGAGGTCCTCCATGAACTGGGAACTATGTTACAGACACACAGGGCATAAATTACCCATGTGCCTATGCAACTGGGTATCTTAACACCATGGCTATGCCAGCTTTAATGCTGGGTACCTGGCAATGCAAGTAGTAGAGTCATGGCCCTTGGCCTTGCAGAGTTTACAAAAAGGGATCGGGTCCTGCACAAGCCAGCATCTTCCTCATAAGATAACTATGTAACAGCAAAGGAAAGGCTGCTAGGAAAAAGGTTCTTCACTGTGAAGTACTGTGAAGACAGACTGCAGAGGCCACACAGAACCGGAAAGCACTGGCCCCCAGAACCCCTGATATGGCCCTTAGCCTTGGCTTATCCACTTATCCCAGGACCAAGCCCTGTCCACTGGCCTAGACCCCAGAAAAATGGACCCTGTCAGGAGAGCCACACAGAGGCAACTAATTTCAGAGACATGCCCAGGAACCCACCTGAGGGATGGCACAGGCTTTCTGGGTGGAAGAGAACTCCCTGTCATTGGAAATATGTAAACGTTGGGTGGGGGCATTCTCAGAACAAATATCTCAGAGCAGACAGAGGTACCCGTGGGGCCTACACAGGAACAAAAAGCCTGTATACTACACCAGGCTACTAAGCTGGCTCTGAGGGCTTTCCTGTCCCTCTGTCCCCATTCCCTTTCCACCTCCACCAGGACAGCCAGACATTCTGAAGCTCCAACACTCACCAACATTGATAGCCCAGCCGCGTTCCACAGCCAGCTTCCCCGCCTTTGGAGACAAGCAGAGAACAGGGGTTCAGGCCACATCCTGAGGCAGACAATAAAAGCTCTGGGGCAGGATAGGCCACAGGTAGAATGAGGCAGCACTTCATTCCTCAACTAACCAGTGGTAGCCAGGGGAAAAGAATCAAACTGCCTGAGTGGGGAAGGGTTCAGAGTGGCCCTCCCAGTTTTATAGGGAAAACACCAGAAATTCAAGTGAGGTGAACTGAGGATTCCCACATGGCTTTTTAAATGGAAAAAGAGACAGTCTGCGGTCTGCTTGCGGAAATACTGCAAGCTACAATCCTGCAGGCATTTGGGAGGAATGGCAATAAATACAAAATGTGGCAGTGCCAGAGTGCAATGACCATGGATGGGACAGACCTCCTGATTCTGACACTAAGTGTCCCTCAACTTGCTCCTCAACAGCAAGTAGCACTACTGTAGAACATATGCTTGTTGGGTTACAAACACAGTAACTCAAATTGTTATTGAATGGGACAAGTCCCTACATGGCAAAGTGTGGTAGGGGCCTGGAGTTGCACATCCCACCCGGCCTACCATGATGGTGCCGCCAGTCTGGGTCCGCAGGGGCCTTAGCACCTTCCTCTGCACAAGGAAGTTGGGGAGAAAGATGACAGGGGGGATCTCAGTGATGGTAGCCACCACAAAGGACCACTGTGGAAAGAGACATGGAAGTCAAACTTGATGCCAGGCCTGGACATAGTGGCTCCCCTCTCTTTCTTGGGAAGTGACAGCTGTGAACCACCTTTGAGTCCCAGCTCTGTGCTTGGGCACAGTGAAGTTGATGGCATCGTTCTGAAGCACTCCTCTGCCCTCTTGTGTCTACAATAAGGACTGCAGGCTGTGCTGAGACTGCATGGGGCTCCTCTGCTCCCTGCAGCCCAGTACTAACCAGGAAGGCTTGGTTTCTGAGGCCAAGTGTCAGTCAGCACTTTCTAAGTACTTAGGGCCTATGAGACAGCCAGGTGGGCTTGGGGTCCTGTCTTGTGCTGGGACACTTGTAGCTAACAAGCCAGCAGGTGCTATTACAGAGAAGTATCAGTCTTCACAGGAAGGGAGAGGGCCTTGTGGAGAAGGCAACACCTATAAAAGGTAAACAGTGACCAAGAGTCCCCCAGATGCAGGCTTTAGGCCAAAGATGCCATTTAAGGCAAGGGATTGAGTTCAGGAATGCCAGAGGCTGGACAGGGCAGGGCAAGGAAGCATCTTCTGTGGTCTTCTGTGGTTCAGGACCTGGTCTGCTAGCACAGGTTCACAGCATACTGTCAGAGCAGTACAGAGGCACAGGAGGAGGAAAGCCAGAACTAAAAGCTAAGATTACAGGGATCTCTGCGACCCATCTCCAGCTGATGTGAGCTACTTTGTTATTTTCCCTCCACTCCCAATCCTGACTCCATTCCTCTCTGCTCGGCTCTGCACAGGCAGGTTTTGATGTATCTAGCTCCTCTGCTGCTCCTTGCTCTTTCGTTGGAGACAACAATCTCTCTACGTACCCCTAGATGTCCTGGTACTATGTAGACTAGACTGGTCTCACTCAGAGGCACCTGCCTTTGCCTCTGGGATGCTGTAATTAAATGTATGCTCTACCACGCTTTGTCTACCTTTATAGACAGTAACTCCATGCTTTCACCAGGGGACTGCTTCTTGGCCAAGATCCACAAGGACTCCAGGCCCATGTGTAAATGGAGTCATATTTACATGGAACCTGAGCACATCCTCCTGCATAAATCATGACTACATTGCTTATAATGTGGGCCATGTTACTACTCTGATTAGAAGTTTATGCCAGTTTAGGGAGTAACACAAGAAATTTGTATGTTAAGATGAATGCATTATTGTTTTGAGAATATCCTCCCTCTGTGGTTGGTTGGAGCCGAGAACTAAGGACTCAAATATATGAGCCTGTACTTATCAGTTTTGAGCTAAAGGTCGTGTGGTAGTACATGCCTGTCTTCCCAGCTTGGGAAGTATAGGCAGAAGATTAAGGAGTCCTAGGACAACCCTGGCTACATAAGACCCTGACTCAAAGAAACAAAACAAAACACACGTTTAATGAGAATCTTGTGCCTCAGTTACTTCAGGCATGCTGGCCACACACTGAGGCTGGTGGTTGGATGGAGCTAAGCTAGGATGTCCCATCATGACAGCTTTATCAGGCAGCACTGCTCTGGAAAAAAAACCTGCTGGTGACCAAATAAAAAAGGGGTGGGTTGTGGCTGTGCTCTGGAGGAAGAGGAAGAAGGGGATTTGGCAGAGTGGGCCATGGACCAGGGAGATGGTAGCTACAGTGGTCAGAGTGAGCAGATATAGAGCCTCACAGTGACACTGACACTGGAGGGTGAGCAGCAGAAGACAGAGCAAATGAGAAGGGCCCTGGTGTGTATGGGGAGGGGTGTTGGGGGGAGGAGACGACAACAAGGGACAGATAAGATTATCTGAGATGTGCAGCAAGCTGCCAGGAGACAGTCCAGATGAGTAGGTAGGACCCATTCAGAATGCCCTGTGACAACCTTGGGAGGGACAAGGGCGCTGGGCTGGTCAGGCTAGACACAGAGCTGGGACAGGGCTCTCAAGCTCCCTCTGGGCTCTGCCTCAGTTGTTCGATTTTGCACGCAGCCATTTCCCTCTGTGCCAGCCTCCTTGTCTGCATATCAGGGTCAAAAATGAGGGTGTTATGGTGGAAGCCTGCTGAAGGGGTCCTGCTGGGGAGGTCTGTCCGTCACTACCTCCTTAAAGCACTGTCTCAGATGCCTAGAGACTGTTGCAGACCTGCACACAGCTACCAGCACATCTGTGTCATCATCCAGAGATGCATGGCATCTGTGCACCTTCAGAGGCACACTAGTGCTATCAGTCCCTAATCTAAAATAAAACTGTGGGGCCGAGAGGCCTGTGCCTGTAAACCCATCGGCGTGGGAGGCTGAGTGTAAGGATATGAGCTCACACCAACTTTGTCTTAAAATTAAAGGATTTTTTAAAAATTATATTTTAAAGAGGGAGAGATTGATAGTGTTGTTTAGTGATTGAGTGGCTGCCTAAGATTAGACAGACAGACAAACTGAAACTCCCAGGGACCCCTGGGCTCTCTTACTTTTCTTGCACCACCCATCAGGTGAATCCAATGCTTTGTGCTGGGTACTGTAAGCTCCCGATTTGATGTCCTCTTGGGCTCGCTCCTGCTTTTATCTGCTATTTGTTGATTTTGGTTGCTATAAACTTAATAAACTCATTCATTCAAAATTCACATGGCTGTGCTAGATATTTTCTTGGTACAAAACTGGTCTATAACCCCCAATAGGCAAAATTAGGTATTCAGACAGACGTGTATGGGCATATCCATAGCAACACTACTGCCCATCATTAAAACTGAGAAATAGCTCTGCATAAGCTAATGGATGGACAAGATGGCAGAGTATTATACATCCATGAAGAGGAACATGTAGGCAGTGGTGTGTGGCTTCCTGGCAAAGCACTTGCATTGCATGCTTGAGCTCTCAATCCCAGCCACTGGGGAAGAAAAATACATGGCACCTGCTCAATAGGCTGTGTGGTGAGGCAAGCCAGATGCCAAAGCTCACACACTGTTTGATTCCATCTGTACTAAGTCAAGTACAAAGTACATGAGTCTGTGGAGGCACGGCAGAAGTGGGTGGAGACCATGCAGAGGGCGGAGAATACCAGGGAGCAAGTGCTCTGTGGGATCAGGTTTCCTTCCAGAGTGATAGCAACAGTTACAGACTGTGACATCACATGGATGGATGATAGAGACGCTGCTGAACTTAAGACAGTGGATTGTGATATATATAATGAGCCACAGTTTTTTAAAGGAGAGATCGGCCTCTTGGGGAGGAACTGACCCAGGCTCCCATCTCTTCTCAACTCTTCTGCCCTCTGGGTGCCCTGAGTTCCGTCTCCCTCCCTCTCACAGTGCCTTTGCACTTGTGGTTCATGCCTAGACTGTCCCTCACTCCTACCCTTCAGGCCTGCTGGCCTCACTGTCCTCCACACCCTGCTTTGCTGGCCCCCTTCCTGCAAGTGCTTGGCACCTGTTTGTCAAGTTACATTTACATTGGAGAGGGACTCGGTCTCTGGTTCCATCCCTTCTCTGTAGGACCCAAAACAGTGTGCACACTGGTTATGAACTTACTGATGGTGCTCAGAGACAGACATCAGGAGCTGCCCAGCTCTGACCTGTTCCCAGGGGCAGGGCCCTAAGAGTTCACAGCAAGTAAAGAACAGTGCTGATGTTGCCAAGATTCCAGTCTTAATAGGTCCAGCCCTAGGCTGTACACACAGTAGGTGCTCCTGTACCAATGCTGTCTTTCTCTTTTGGGGCCCTGGTCACTGGGATGGGAGGCCGCAGCACTGCAGGTTTCCCAGCAAGTGTGTAGGAGAGTAGATGTGACCATTCGGGCATGGGGTGGGGGAGGTGTGACTGAGCTGTGCATCAGATAGGTCTCACCTGAGTGGTACCAGTACTTCACCCATCACTCTCCCACTGCAAACCTGTTCGTGGTACTCAGGATGAAACCCATGTTTCCTCCTCAGCTTGCCAGACTCACTGTGGCCTGGCCACACAAGACCTGGTATATTATAAAATTATGTTTCTCTCTTTGATCTGGCTCCCACGGGGCTCTGAGCTAAGTGTTACATTGCCATCCTCTTGGTGAACAGCTATGTGTTATGCTCATATAGCTCAGCAAACCTGCCCCCCTGCCCTGCCCCATTCTGCTCTTATTTTCTATTTGGGAATCACAGACTATGCTGCTTCCAGATTTTTGGAACACCTCCCCTTAAGTTTCCCATAAGGTTTTATAAATAAATAGAATCCTAGTAGCTATCCCCCAGCCTCTGCCTCATCCAGGCCCCACTCTGTTTTGGTCTCTCCCTGTCCAAACTTGGAGCATCCTACCCTTGCCTTCCCTCTCCCCTCTGACTCCTGGCCAGGCTTCTGGGCTGTGGACTAATCACACATGTCTGGGCCCCAGGAAACCAGGGCAGCCAGGCACTGGGCTTCCAGCCAATGCCTCACACCTCTCTCCTGGGAGCCAGGGCTCAGCGTCTTCCTGGCAATCTTTCCCAAGCTCACACTGCCATGGCCCATCTAGAATTCTCACAGCTCAGGCCATGGCTGGAGGGGAAAGAGGCAGTAGCTGTGGCCCTGGTCTTGAAGAGATGCCCTCAAGGGCCCTCCCCATGCTTAACAGCACCCCTAAGTGATTTTGAGGAGGCACAGACTACTTCTGAGCCAAGGTCTTTCCAGAGTGAAGCAGCCTGTTGACTTCTGCCATCTGTGGAGTCCTGAAGTCATAGGCTCTGACAGGAAACTTGGGGTCCAGAACTCCCATTCCCTGAGGCAGAGAATCAATGGCACCCTGATGTAGTTCCAGCCAGGGCAGACTGGCAACCATGCCCTCCCCCTAACACCAACCTGTTACATAAAGAATGTACTAAAGACCTCGACTTCCCATAGGAGTTTACATTCTCCTGTGCAGAGAGGCCATAGGCAGACAGTGGTAGCCCAGTGTCGCCTACAGTTGGGATTTAAAAGCTTACAGTTAGCATTTTCAGAATCAGGGTAAGGGTAGGGGCTTGGGCTGGGGCTCAGTGGTAGGATGCTTCTCTATAATGCTCAATCCCAATAATCATAAAAACTAAAAACAAAACCACCCCCTGAAAAGCCCAAAGCAAAAATATAGAAAAAAGAAAGAAATCTGAGAATATCATTTAATAAGCATCATTCTGGCTTCTCTTGAAAGAGCAGGTCCTGTAGTCATGTTGGGCCCAGCAGTGCGGCAACCAGCCACATGGCCCACATGGGAGGGGAAGATCTTCTGCAGCTTATCCCAGACACCTCCGCCTGCCCCCACCACCATCTTATGTTCCCTTCTGGACCCTGGGGGCACTTCAAACCCATTTTAGCCCAAGAGTTTTCATTTACAGGGAGACCTTGGAATAGCATCTCAGGCCACTACAGAAGCAGGACAGAATAAAGTGGCCTAATGGACTGGACAAGGGCTAATATCAACTCCCACTGGAGTGATGGCAGCTGTGTCCTTTGAGCCCCGTCCAGAGTATAAGCTGAAAGTCACTAACATGCCCAAAGCCTCCAAGGGGTTCTGTCTGCATACTCCTGCCTGCACATACCCTGAAAATGGGGAGCTAACTACCCACAGAGAGCTCTTCTTAGCCTCCTCCTTAAGAATTTCACCAGTGCTAGGGACGCAGATCCCGGTGGTACCATACCTTCAGCTCGTTGAGATAGCGCCTCGTGTGCACCACCAGCAGGTCCTCCTCCGAGGCCTCCCGAGCCTCCACCAGCATGCCATCGGACAGCAGCTTCTCTTCTGGAAGCACAGAGCAAGCCCCTGCTTCCTTTCCAGCTCTCAAAGCATCCATCCCCTAGGCCTTCCCTCAGGCTGCAGGCTAGCCTCTGGCAGCCCCTCAGCACACAGTGAACTTGTGGGTATTCTGAGAATGGCTGCCTCCCTAGGCTAGTGTGGCCAGTGGTTAGGCCCCCTGTCCAAGGGTGCTGAACCCAAAACACACAGCAGTCTCCATGTTTTTCCGTGCTGCTGACAACCACCAGGTGAACTCAGATACAACTGGATGACTTCCAGGAGAAGACAGCACAAAGATCAGGAATGTTCTCAAGGTAGACAAAGCTCTTCAGAGCAACTCTCCCTCCACAGGTGGCTCAGGATGGTGTGGCCTTTCCTCTGCCTGAGCCTTGCTCATCCTCCTAGCTAACCAAAGGAGAGCAGTGGCTCACAGGCAGCAGAAGCCAGAGCTGGAACAACGGCTGTTTTCAGGAACTATCTCCCTGCTGCAACCTTCTATTTATGGCAAGTGAAACTGCCTTTTCCCATTTTGATGACATGAGTTTCCTTTTAAAACAAAGTTAAATTTTAAAAAAATCCAAAAACTCATTTAAAAATATTCAGTTAACATAGGAGTAGGTGGTATAGGGGGCACCTGGAGTGTCTGAGTGGCTTGCAGTGTCTGGTTTCTGTATATGGCTACTAAAGATTCATTTCATTTTGCAAAAGAAACTGAGGCTGAGAGCAGACACTCCCCCCACAGTATAGTGAGACTGGGCCATGATGCTCTTTTTTCTAGAGAAATCAGAATCTAGGGTCTATTTTCACCCTTCCTGCCAGGGTGCCCAAGGAGCCTGCCCAGTGATCCCGTCTCCCATCCTTCCTCATCCTCAGAGGAACTGTAGCAAGAGGGACTGACTGCTCACCCCCAGCTGAGGAGGATGAGCCCTTCTGTGGTGCCACTGAAAGAGGCAGAAGCCCAGGTGGGGGCAGAGAGCACCAGCAGGAAACCATTTGTGCAGGCAACAGACCTGCAAGGCTAGCATCCCAGGCTTACACCAACACCACGCATCACCTGTGTGCTTTCTAGTCCATGATTTCCTTTGGATGTTCAGGCTGGTCCCTACAGCGGACGAGAAAGCTGTACCACTTGCCGTAGATAGGAGGTCACCAGAGGAACAAAAACAAACCCAACAGAAACAGCTGTGTTATTAATGTCTAATTTGATCCTATTTTCTACACGGTGCAGAGCTGGGAGCTTGCTCTAGATATTTAGGAAGGGAGACAGGGATCTCACTGGAGGGAATACAAGACAGGGGCCATCTTGCTTAGTAGCCTGCCTGGAAAGACCCTTTAGCAGCAGGGCAGAAGACAGTCTGGGGGCTGAAATCAGGTAAGGATGGGATGGATACAGGGGATGGAGGAGGTGGATGCAGGTTTGAGGGGGTGATGAAGATGGGGAGAAGGAAAAAATGGAGAAGGTAGATGCAAGTCTGAGGAGGTGGTGAGGGCAGGGAAATGGAGGAGGCAGGTGCCAGTCTAAGGGGGGGGCGCTCTTACCTTTCAGGAAGTTGATCACCTTGCCCCATTTCCCAGCATCAAAGGGGTGAAGCTTCTCCAGGCCCATGAAGGTGATGTTGTAACGTGGTGAGTACACGATGGGCCAGCGTTTCTCTGGTACATGCTGGTACAGCTGTGTTGCGTGAGGCCTTCAATGTGCAGAAGAGACACAAATATGGACGACAGCCTCCTTGTGGAAAGCAGTCTCCCCCTCCCCACTCGCACCAGGTCACTTAACAACCAACAGAAATGAAAACAGCTCCTTCCTAAGCCCTGGCTGGTTTTGACTACACCAGCTTCCAACACAGTCCTCACAGCAGCCCTGGGGACCAGGTGTGCCCAAGGTCACATGCCAGTGCCAGGTGTATTCAGTACTGGCGCCAAGGCTCAAGGCCTGCACGGGAGAAGGCGGGGTGTATGGTGTAGGGGGCTGGAATGTGGCTGTCTCACGAGTCAGCTCACGCATCTGTGAAACTGGGAACAAGATGCGCTGGGGAGGTGGGGTAGTGTGTGGACCGCGATTGCAGGAGACTGTACCCTCTTCGCAGCCCTGCAGCCCACCGCGGTGCCCTGCGGAAGGGAGACCCACCGTTCGTCGGCACGGTCACCCAGCCCGCCCCCAACAGTCCCGCCGTACCCACGGGGATCCCCAGAACCCATGCTTGGCCCCACGCGCGACCCCGCACACTCACATCCCGCGGCCGGCCCTGCCTGCTCTGGACGCCACTCCGCACCGGTAAGGGTGGGAGGGATGCAGAGGGTAGGGCCTACGCAAACACGCCTCCTCCATGGCGCTGGGAGCTGAGGGTGGAGCTCTGGCCTGCAGCTGCGTCACAGACGACCAGACCGGCGCCGGCCAAGGAGAAGCAGCCAATGGAGTGCCGCCTGGAGGGCGTGGTTATGCGCAGCTCCGCCCGTATTCCCAGGGTAGAAATAAGCAAATACTAGTTTAGGTTGTGGTGGTGGGTTTGTTCTGGGCCTACCAGCTCTGCTATATGTTCTTCCCTTGGGTGCAGCCCTCATTTCCTGTACCATCTGTGGCTATTTCACCATGATATAAACACTTATCATAAAATGCCCTGAACCTGTTTCCCTATTGTAGAACAGGGCTGGTGATCCTACTTTTAGGATCCAGTCGTGTATATCTGAACATTTCTCCTGTCTCCATTCCCCCTACACCCTGACCCTGGAAGCTGACCTACAGCTGGGGCTGTCTGTATGGCTGGAGCCTGGGAGGAGGCCCCAACAATGGAGGCCAGAAAAAGAGACAATGGACTTCTGTTGGCCCAGCTGTCTTCATCAACCAAACAGAAGCAGCTGACCAGAGAAGCAGCCAGGAACTAACATGGCAGTTGGGAGCTCAGGGGCCACAGGATCATGTGAAGGGAACAGTCGACATTTTGTTGTTGTTGTTGTTGTTTTGTTTTGTTTTGTTTTGTTTTGTTTTGTTTTGTTAGGGCGTGAGGCACCATACCACAGAGTGTATGTGAAGATCAGAAGTCAGCTCTGGTCAGACAAGTTTTTCCCTCCACCTTTGTGTAAGTTCCAAGGATTGAACTCAGGATCTCTGGCATGAGCACCAACAGCATGTATTTGCCAAGTCCTACCGTAGGCCGACAGTTTGGCAGAGCGCCTCTGATGTCCATACTGTTAGATAATGTTCAGGAAACAGGAGACAGATTCTGAAAGATGCTGAGAAAACTTGTCTGTAGGAGTGTGAGGTCAGTCAGGACTTACTGCACAAGCCATAGGTAGTGGGGCTGACCCCGAGAAGACACTGCCTTCAGTTCAGAGGAACAAAGGCAATTTCTTGTTCTTAGAGGTTTAGGGGAGTTTCCATACCATGTGACCTAGCCCATGTGCTAAGAGTTACAGAGTTTGAGCCATAGTAGATAAGACAGTGGAATTATGATTCAAAGCTGCTATAGGCTTGGGCAGGAAGAAGGAATCGCATTTGCTTATTATAAACTGGAAGGGTAGTCTTCCTTATTCCTCTGGTATAATGAGGCTTGAGCCTGTACTCCGCCCAGCCTGGGCCATCTGCCAGCACCCTGGCCTTGGAAGGTTGAATCCATTTGTTGGGCTTTCGGTGCTACATCTGGAGATGAATGAGGTCCTGTTGGCTGTGCACCTTCTGGGGAAGCTGAGAGACTCCAAAGATAACATCAGCTCTTACTGAGTGTCTGTCAGTAGGATAGTGCTAGGTCAGTCCCCAAAGCCTCATTCACACTGAACTCTAAACAACCCAGGAAGGCAAATTTTGTACAAGGAAACTGGCAAAAAAAAAAAAAATAAGTAAAGGTGAAGTCACTTGCCCAAATATCAGGGGCAGGATAAATGTATAAAACTTAGGACAAACACACAGAGAGAGACACACAGACACAAACACATTAGACTGCCAGAGAGGCTGGTCTCATCTCAGGGGACTTGCTCTGGGGTTTGGAAAGCTGTACACATGAGCATCAGGCTAGGAGAATGAGTCAGAACATGCAGCACCTAGGAGCTGAGGCCCAAGAGAGAAGAGTTAGTCTAAGTATGCGCTATGTTTGGTTTTTGTGGCAGAGGAGGGAGGTAGTTTGAGGAACATTGGAGGTTGTGAATCCCTTCAGACTCTCACAGTGGGCTGAACCACCTGTCTGCGTGGTCCAGGTGTGAGGACGAGCTGTGTGATTTGAGTGGTTCCATTTGGGGGGGGGCTCTTTGTTACAGCATTCTAGCACATCTGTTAAGACTCAGCAACAGGGCCACAGCTGTTCACACAGTAGACAGAGCAGAGAGCCTCAGCCCAGCCCAAGGGTTAGTGGGAAAAACCAAGCATTTGCTTTTCAAAATACATTTGGGTTTTTGCCTTTGTGTTTGTCTATGTACCACGTGTATGCAGTGTCCACAGAAGCCAGAAAAGAGCATCAGATACCCTGGAACTGGAGTTACAGATGATTGTTAGCCACCATGCGGATGCTAGGAATTGAACGCCGGGTCTTCTGCAATAGCAGCAAGTGCTCTTAACCACTAAGTCACCTCTCCAGTTCTCAGGAGGGGCAGATTTAAAAAAAAAAAAAAAAGATACAGAAGTTATCATTTCTAAATGTTGTATTATTGCAAAGTGTACAAGCTGAGGCTCTGAGGCCCAGGTTCACAGCAGTCACAGAAGGCTGCTTCAAAGAGGTGACTTTAAGCAATGTATTTTTACAATGTCATCGTGATAAGACACTAACTTACTGAACATTGTATGTTTATTATTCTTTCCCTTTCACACTATTCATATTATCTTTTAATTAAAAATGAACAAGAGATGCAGTTGTAGCTCTGTGGTAGAGCACTGGACTTAGCCCTGGGTTTGATACCACCAGCATCAGCACCACCAGCACCAGCCGATTCAATCTGAGCACAGAATTTTCTATACAATATATAAGTGGTAGGGGTTGCTGGGCTCCCATATGGAGCTTTCTGACAGCTGCCAAGCTCAAGGCTAAGCTGTCGACACTGCTGATTGGCAGCCCACCCACCTCAGACTGAACTGACAAGAGCATCAGATACACCTGAGGCAGGGAAGGAAGCTGCAGATCCTCAAGGATCACACTGTTGCCCTAGCAACATCACCATAGCAACGGCAGCAACGATTGGCTCTTGGACATTGCCGCAGTTTCTGGTGCAAAGGTGATCAGAGCATTGCTATAGCAACCAGAAACTGAGGGAACTAGGTTTGACAGCTCAGTGCCCACTTCCTTAACATCGCGGTGAGGGATGTGGGACCTAATTAAGAACACCTTCAAGTCTGGGAAGGCTTTCTCTTTCTCTTCTCCGGTTTGACAGCTGTACCCTGATTGGCCTCCATTTTGTATCTTATTTGGATGAACGTGCATTCAGCCAATCAGAGCTCAGTTGGCCCTGTTGCTGTGTGGAAGAACTCTGGAGGGGCTAGTTTCTCCTTGAAGCACTTCTCAGAATAAAAAGGCTGGTTTCTAGAGAACTCCCACTCACTCCACCAGGGGTCTGGCATCAGATGCTTTTTGAAAAAGAAAGGCCAATTTGAGGACTTGCCAAAGACAAACACATTGGGGACCCACGGAGCCTGAGACTCAGCCTCCAAGACACCACACCTGGGTGGCATAGGAGCACTGGTCCCTGCAGCTGCCTCCCACCTCCAAGAAGCCTGCAGCTGTCAGCGGTACCCTGTGGCCTCCTTTCTGCAGGCTGACTTCGTGATGGAGTGGCACTCCTGAGACACTCCAAGAGCTTCCTGTCTGTAACAGGTTGCTCTTGTTGCTAACCACCTCAACCGTCCCTCAGTTGGTACCTCGGAGCCTGCTGAGCACACAGAGTTGCAGCATAACTCTCTCCTTGGGTGGCATCTTGCTACTACAGAGGATCCCAGAATCTTCATCTTCCTGTTTAAATTGTTACCCTTCCATGGAAGCAGCCTTCAGAGAGGCTGCCTTAACTTGCGTTGAGCTTAGTGGCTGTCCCCACTCAGTTATGCAACCTCCCACCAATCCACCTTCATAGCACTTTGCTATTCAGAGAAGCCAACCAGCCATGGCCTCCAAAGGAAGCAGGAGCAGCATGGGGTGGGAAGAGCCCTCAGAGGCAGCCTCTGCCCCTTAGAGCCCACCATCACCCTTGCCTGTGCACCTCATCCTGTCCTGCCTCATCTTCCTGACTAGTCTTGAAGGGGCACCAGGGCTGGGAGAGTGGGGACATAGACGTGAATTCCAGTCCCCTGGAGAACACCAGCCACTTCTTACTGACTCCCTTCTCTTATGGTTTATCTTGGCTGTCAATTTCACTGAATCTTGAAAACACTCACCTCTGAGAGGGTCAACAAAAAAGACTAACAGAGGCAGAGAAGGTTCTCTACCAGCGTAGATGGAACCTTCTGGAGGTAGCCTAATATAAGGAGGCCCAAAGAAAAAAGGTGACTTTTGTTTTTTTTTATCGTTTCTTAGTCTTTCCCTCCCTCTCCTTCTCCCTCTCTCCCTCTCCCTCTTCTTTCTCTCTCTCTTCTCTCTCTCTCCCTTCCTCCCTCCCGCTCCGGTGTGTGTGTGTGTGTGTGTGTGTGTGTGTGTGTGTG
>NW_021604665.1:701647-762502 GCF_004785775.1 Grammomys surdaster | reverse complement strand
GAAGAGGAGAGAGCACCATATGGGCATCCATGTTGCAGAATATGTATGCAGGTCAGAGAACAACTTGCCGGAGTCGGTTCTTTCCTTCCACCATGTGCACCATGTAGGTGTCCAAGATCAAACTTAGGGCATCAGACTTAGTGGTAAATGCCTTTATCCACTGAGCCATCCCACCAGCCAAAGCTGTGAGGGGATTGTCTGTCTTCTTCTCTTGTCTGTTAATGTGTCTAACCTGCTGCTGCCGCCCTTGCTACCGCTGCTGCTGCTGTCCTTCATTGACATCAGAACCAGCTTCTTTAGCCTTCCAGTGTGGACTGAGAATCAGAAGCTCTCTGTAATCCTCAAGGCCTTTGGCACTAGATTGAGACTGCCGAGGTTCCTGATTTCAGGGACTGAACAGTTACTATTCTGCCTTTTCCACAGCCATTGCAGGACTACCCACCCCATATTGTGTAAACCAGTTCAGCAAGTCTCTTTGTGATATATGTTCGTGTGACTTTGCCCTCTCCCCACTATAACAGGTGCTTACGTCACATGCCATCACCACCTAGGACACATCTCTGCAAACCTTTGCACAGCAGTGGCTCCTCCTCTACTTTGTAACAGCTGACATTCTCCCAGTTGCATGCCGTGTCCCCTGCTGACCTGAGTTTATCTCTAGCTCTCGGGCTCCTCCACACCCCAGTGGGTCCTGCAGACCAAGAGATCCACAGGACCAGCTAGAAATTTTTTGTCTGGCTAAATGATCCTCTGAAGATGGCATCACTTTATACCTTTATCAGAAGCACAGAAGTCTGCCTGTCTGCATGTTTACAGATGTTACCAATCTGAGAAGTGGAGCTGAATCTTGGCCTGTGTTTGCAAATTGTGTAGTAAATACATTGCTGTCACAATTCTCAAGAACTTGATGCTGTCCAAATCCACAGAGGCCTGAGCCTGTTCTATACAGTGGTGTGGGGTTTACATAGCACGTATCCAAAGCCCTCTGTGTACCCTACTTAACCCAATTTAATATTAATTTTAACTTAAATTTGGGATAGGGTCTCATGTAACTCAGGATGATCTCAAATTTCTTATCTAGTGGGAAACAACCTTAAACACCAGATCCTCCTGCCTCTACCCTCCCAGTGCCAGGTGACACATGTGTCACCACACCCAGCACTTGTACTTTGAAACATCTGTGACTGAGTTACAATCCCTAATGTGACATTGCTGGGTAGAGAGTGGCTACGCTGCATTTCAGGGGATTGTGATGGTTTGTATATGCTTGACCCAGGGAGTGGCACTATTAGGAGGTGTGGCCTTGTGTCACTGTGGGTGTGGGCTTTAAGACCCTCATCCTAGCTGCCTGGAAGTTAGTCTTCCACAAGCAGCCTTCAGATGAAGATGTAGAACTCTCAGCTGTGCCTGCATCATGCCTGCCTGGATGCTGTCCTGCTCCCACCTTGATGATAATGGACTGAACCTCTGAACCTGTAAGCCAGCCCTGATTAAATGTTGTCCTTACAAGAGTTGCCTTGGTCATGGTGTCTGTTCACAGCAGTAACACCCTAACTAAGACAGGGATTGTGACACAGTAGACAGTCTGCTTACTATCATTTCAAATATATTTTATTTTGTGAGTATAAGTTTTTTGCCTACATGCATGATGTGCACTGCTTGGGTGCAGTGCTCTTGGAGGCCAGAAGAAGGCATTGGAAACCCTGGGGCTAGAGATATAAACAACTGTGAGCTGCCCATGTGGGTGCTGGGAATAGAACCCAGGTCCTCTGAAGTAACAAGCACTCTTAACCACTGAGCCACGTCTCCTGATCTTATTTTTATTGTATTTTAGTTACTTTATCATATTATTTATCATTTTATTTTTATTTATTATGTCTTTTGCTTGTAAGGTCGTTGTTTTTGTTTTTTCAGTTGATTACATTCATATGAGGGACCTACAGACAAGTCAAACACAGAAAGTGTACAAGACACTGATTTCTTTTATATCCAGAGTTAGGTAACCATTATTTTATTTACTTACTTACTTACTTATTTATTTGTTTGTTTTTACTGTGCTAGAGACTTCAGGCTTTGAGTGGTAGGCAAGCCTCTACCCATTCCCAGCTCTCTTTTTAATTTAGTTTAGTTTTGTTGCTCTCAAACACGGTCTTGCTGATGATTTGCCTAGACTGGCTGCCCGCGGGCACACTTTTCGCCTGAGCATCTGGGAATACAGGACTCTATCAGCCCGACTTTTTGAGTGATTTCATCAATTAAGAAGAAGCCTTGATTCTATTAACCGACCTTCCCCTTTTCCTTGATCCCTCGCTCTTCTGTGCCCCTGTGGACGATACCCACCTTAAACACTGACCTTGGACGTTTTCTATGTGTGCAGTTGTATAGCGTGGGGCTTTAGGTCCTGACTTCTCTCACACAGCATCACTTTTTCAAGGTTGTCTGTACTGCAGCAGACATCAGCATCTCACTCCTTGTTATAGTGAGGAACAGGGCATCCTGGGCATGTGTTGTTCTGGGCGATGGTGAGTAACACTGCTGTAAGTGTTCCTGTTCAGTCTCTGTGTGGACACTGGTTTTCATTGCTCTTGGGTAAAGACATAGGACTTGGTGTATGGGAGGGTGTTTGTGTTCGTGTGTGTCTGTGTCTGTCTGTGTGTGTGTGTGTTTGTGTGTGTGTGTGTTTGAACATGTTTATGGGGGTGGCTGTACCCAATTGTGTGTAGAGGTCAGAGGTCAACCTTGAGTGTCATTTGTCAGGAGTCATCCCCCATGATTTTTGAGACAGAGTCTATCACTGGGACCTGGGGCTTATCAGTTCAGCCAGGCTGGCTGGCCAGTTAGCTTTAGGGACCCACAGGCCACCACCTCCCCAGTGCTGAGATTACAAGTAACATGCGCACCAAGCCTGGCATTTCACATGTTTCTGGGAATCAAGCAAGAGTGCTTGTGCTTGCTAGCAAGCACTTTCCAGACCGGGCCATCTCCCAGCCCTCCATGTTGTTCTAACATCTATTTCCTATAGTTTTGAGAAAGGCTTAGTGTCTCTATGAGCCACATAATTTACCATACATTGCTGACTTTACTGCTGTTTGCTTGAGTCCAAATTGCTAATCAGGAAGATTTGGTCTGTGGTTTGGCATAGATGTTATTGCTGTATTTTCATAATTTGTCATCTGTCTTCTGACTTCATGTAGGGTTTTTGTGACATTCAGATCATAAAAATGACACCTACCTATCAAAGTGTGAAAGATCCAGAAACATAAGCGGATCAACCACAGTCCTTCCACCTGATTCCAAGACTGTTAACAACCCCTCGGTTCTCAAAAATGTCTATCTATCTGTCTATCTATCTATCTATCTATCTATCTATCTACATACATACATACACATATGTATATATATGTGTATATATATGTATACATATATACATATATATACATATGTATACATATATATACATATATATATATAATTGTGTGTTCAAATGGACATGCATGTCATAGCACATATATGTAGGTCAGAGGGCAACTTTTGGGAGTCAGTTTTTCCCAATGTGTGTTTTAGGAATCGAACACAGGTCATCTGCTTGGCAGCAGGTGATGCATTTACCTGCTGAGCATGTTACCAGCATAGACATTGCACTGCTTTTGAATATATGAGTGTGTACGTATATGATTTTACATACACCCAAAAGCTTACTGTACTACAAAACACTGTTGTATGTTGTTTGCAAATTCCTTGTAATTGTGATCATGGAAATACATGATTTCCACGCTATGTTGTTGGATATATATAAATATATATATATTAATTATAAGTAACACAATCACCAAAATAATTTTGTATGGAGATTTGATTTTTTTAAAAAATCTGTACCAGGTGAAATGGCATGTACCTGTAACCCCAGCTCCTCAGGGGTCTGAAGCAGGGGAATCTCTTGAGCTCCTAAGCTTTGGACCAGACTGTAGCCTACGTAACATAGCAAGATCCCATGTCTTATTTTTTCCCTCAACTTTCAGATTTTTTTTTGTTTAGTTAAATGAGTCAAAGAGTGACTATGAAGCCAGATGGGTGGTCATACCTGTGATGCCACACCTGTGATCTCAGTACTTGTGAGGTGGAGGCTAGAGACCAGCCTGGTCTACAGAGTGAGGATCAGGTTAGCCAGGTTATAGAAAACATTGTCTCCAAAAACAGAGCAAACAAACAAAACAATGATGATGATTTAACAGCCTTTGCTATACCTTACCAAATGACATTTTATAAATGCTAACTCCAGAGAGTACTTCCTTGCTTACTACTATAAGATAAGACAACTTATGCCTTGTATTACAGAGCCTTATACATTGTAGGAAAGCTTCTTCTATACAGGTGACAATTCTATACCTAGGCAGGAGGTGCAAACATGGACGTGTAGGGGAAAGCTGTGTATCAGTTGGTACTTGTTGTGTAACTAATGACCCACACACTTAAAATGAAAACGTTCACTGTTTCTCACGAGTCCGTCTGTTTCCTGGGTAGTTTTCTTAATCTGAATCCCACCTGGATCAGCCCTGACTGTGGTGAGTTGGTGAGTCAGCCTTGCCTGGGATGATTCACATCCCTGGGTTTCTCTTTATTAACCTGTATCTCTTAACTTGCTCCAGGCAGCTTACCTAGGCATGTCTAATGGCAGTGCCGGGACTCCAAGCAGCAAAGCTGCAATGATCAAAGCTTTGTTTTTGTTATTTTTCCATTTTGCCTAGTTTACATCTCCCTCTGATCAATTAGCCACAGGGAGTCACATGTCCTAGCCTGCAGCCAGTGTTGGGGAGAGGGAACTACCAAGGGATGTGAACATGGGAATCAAGGATAATTGTGGCCATTATTACTGTCATCCACCACAAGCTGCATCTTCAGCAGATGGAAATGCAATCTCCATAGCAACCAGCCATGGACCACTCCTGAGACCCAGATGGTAGAGAAGAAATCTCAGCAGAGGCTTCTGACCTCTGCCTACACATGATTTGGCATGGTATTCAGTCTCTAGGGTGTGGTATATCCCAGGGGAACCTTCGATTGCCAGCTTAGAGGCCTGGATCTGCAAACAGAAGTTAAGTTGGAATACAGAAACACAAGAAAAGAACAATTCACCACAGCTGGCTTTACAGAGCAGAATCCTCTAGCAATGATAATTGGCCTCTGGTAGAATGCTCAGAGGATGAGGAGGAGCCTGCAATGCAGATGGAATTTTCCAGAGGGAAAGCATCCCAGAAGCACATTACACTTGCTCTCTGGAATTGCCCATTTTGAGGGCTAACGTCCTCATTTAATAGCCTACAAAACAGCATCAGGGAGAGACTGTGTGAACTTCCCGAGATCCCCAGTGAGCGAGTACTGCACAAGGAGGAGCCTGAACTGAGAGAGCAGGCACTCTCCGCTCTCCTGGGCAGCAGCTGGGGTTTGTAGCTAAAGCTCCACTTCTTAATTAGAGTCTCCTGCTTAATTAGCTGCTTCCTGAGCAGCAGCTACTCCCTGTCTGGAAATCTCAATCATCAGCATAGACTCTAAGTCACTGTGACCATACTCTTCTGGTCCCCAGTTTCCACCGGGGGAACCACTTCACGGTTCTGCCCATCAGAACATCTGGGGAGGGGACAGGAACATGCAGGAAGCCGCTTTTCTTGTCACACATCAGAAACTTCAGAGGACTTCCCAGGCACCCAGGGGCTTTGTGTTGGTGGCAGAACTCCAGGCTGGATTTGCCTGTAACTTCCCAAGTCATTGTGGTTCCATCTCTGTCCTGTACCACAGTGTCCACAGAATGTCTTCCCCAACTTATAGTCATCAGGTTTAGCAAATAAAATTCCAAGATGTCCAGTAGCATTTGGAGTTCAACAGTAACAGGCAATTTTATAGTATTTGGTAGATCCATGTGAGCTGTCTACTTTGACTAGCGCATGCTGTCACAGCCGCTGTGGTGTGAAACATACATTCAAGTGGCTTCCCAGGTTTTATCCAACAACTCTCCAGCATTAGAAAGCCTGTTCCATTCTTCCAGCAGAGACAAGCTG
This sequence comes from Grammomys surdaster, assembly GCF_004785775.1. NCBI lineage: Eukaryota > Metazoa > Chordata > Mammalia > Rodentia > Muridae > Grammomys > Grammomys surdaster. The sequence continues at coordinate 756,449 of NW_021604665.1, read as the reverse complement.
GGAAATATAAGTAACATGGGCTGTCTTTTCTATTAAAGGGTTAAATAAGATAGAATGTCATAAAAAAACAAATAGGGTACCAAAGCAAATCAATGATGAAGATTACCGGAGGCTTTTGCAGTAAACCCCAGTTCAATTCCCAGCACCACACAGCAGCTCACAACTGTCTGTAACTCCAGTTCCAGGGAATCCAGCACCCTCTTCTCTGGCCTCCAAGGGCACAAGACACGCTCATGGTAGGTAGACAGTTACAAATGGGGGCAAAACACCCATGCGTATGAAATAAAAATAAATATATATTTAAAAACAAATGGTAAAGAGGCCGCTTGGCAGAAAGCCAGACCCCTCTGGGTCAGCACAGCAGGTATTCAGGGTTGCCGATCATTTGTGCTGTTCCGAGTTAGCCTACTACAAATGAGTCTGAGGCCAAAGGACTCAATGGTCAAGAGAATGTACAGTACTGGAGTTTGATACCCTGTTTGTTTTTATATGACATTCTGTCTTATTTCACCCTTTAATAGAAAAGACAGCCCATGTTACTTACATTTTCCAGTCTGTCTCTGGAACTCCAGGGGATCCAATGCCTCTGGCCTCCACAGATATTGCACTTACATACTCATGCCCACACACAGACTTATAATTAAAAAGAAAATATGACTGTTCAGAGTGAAACACAGGACCCAGAGGGACTCTCATTGGGTGTACTTGTCCTCTTGAGTTGACATGGCCATGCTTCCCCCTGCAGAAATAAAATGTTTTGCCTTGCTTTGGATTGTGTGGTTATTTTCCCAGGGCCCAAGACCCATTTCCAATAACACTAAGCAGAGGCTGGAGGCTCTCAGATGGTCACCCACTCCTGTGTGCTCTTGGGCAAACTGGGTTGCCTCTCTGAGCTTCGGTTTCCTGAGCTAATCAGGTGGGTTAATAGTCGACTGATTCCTCCTTGGGACAGGTGAAAGGGCACATATTTCAAAGCATGTTCAGTCCCCAGCATCACACAGCAGCTCACAACAGTCAGCAAACGTCCTATGAACTTGAACACTGATTGAAGCCACTATATGCAACACACTCAGCTGACCTACGGGAGGCAGCCAGTGCAACTAGAAAGCCATCTGCAAGAAAAGCCCAAGGCTATTGTTAATAGTGACTACACAATGAAATCTCACTAGACAATGAAATCTCTCTGAATTTGGATGGCTATGAACTGATAAGAAATTATAATGCTTCAGAGGGAAAAAATCACGCCGTCCTGGGAAAGTCCCAGTGAACTCAGAGCCAAGAAAGTTGAAACAGTTCCCTCTATACATCAAACTTACAAACCCCCGTGTATAGTACCTGTCCTCCTCAGGAAAGGACTGGACCCACAGGCTGACCAAACCCGTTGACGTAGGCAGAACTGTACTCATCTTGCCTCTGGGCCATGGAGATGCATCAGCTGCCGGGGAAGAGTTGATGTCTAGATGCCTAGATGATGGAGCTGGGTACTTGTGGGATTGCTGACCCAGAATCCTCTCTGAGAACCCAGCTCTCCCTCACTCTCAACCCATAGGGTCTGATATGGTTTGAATGTGATTCGTCCTCCTAAACACTGGATTTGACCTCCAAAGTCTTCTGTTAATAATATTAGCAGTGAAGATTTAATTCAAACCTATGTTTAAAGGAGGGGTATTAGGGAAGTGATTAGGTTACTCGTGAGGCTGTAGCTCTAAGGATTGAATTCTGCTGACTTTACCAGAAGAAGGACAGGGACCTGGAGAGATGACTCAGCTTCCCAGCTGCTCAGCACATCTCTGGTGAGTGAACTATGACAGAACTTGGACCCACTAAATACCTGCACTTCCAAGTGCCACACCACAGCCGCTCAGGAAGCATTCCTATATTGTGGACCTGAGAGAAAGCTGGAGCCACGCTGCTACAGCCGCCTAAAGACAAGCGATCATCCACTGCATCATAACCTCACAGCTGCATGCTCTGCGTGGCTTGAGCAAACCTTCAGAGGGTTGTTGTCTTAATTAGGGTTTTACTGCGATGAACAGATGCCATGACCAAGGCAACTCTTATAAGGACAACATTCAATTGGGGCTGGCTTACAGGTTCACAGGTTCAGTCCATTGTCTTCAAGGTGGGAGCATGGCAATGTCCAGGCAGGCATGGGGCAGAAGGAGCTGAGAGTTCTGCATCTTCATCTGAGATTTCTAAGAGAAGACTGGCTTGCAAGTGGTTAGAAGGAGGGTCTCATTGCCCACCCCCACATTGACATGCTTCCACCAACAAGGCCGCACCTACTCCAACAAGGCCATACTTCCTAAAAGTGCCCCTCCCTGGGCCAAGCATATTTAAAGTACCACAGTTGGGATATCCCCATATCCATTCTGTTACCACCAAGCTCACCCCTCAAGTTCACACATAATGCTCACCTGCATTTGACTTTGTTGCTTTTTCTGTGGCTATGACAAAATGTTCAACAGAAGCAAGTTAAAGGAAGAAAGGTCTATTTTGGCTCAGAGTTTGAGGGTGTGATCTATCACGGAGGTAAAGGCTTGGCGGCAGGAGTGTGAAGCAGCTGGTCACATAGTCAGAAGAACTGAGAGAAATGAATGCTGGGACTCAGATTGTTTTCTCCTTTTCATTTGGTCCAGGTGAGGCCCTCATGGAGTAAGGTCTTCAGTCCTTAGTCAAACCTCTCTGGAAACATCCCACAGACATGCTCAGAAGTGTGTCTTCTAAGGGATCTCAAGACTAAATCTTATGGAAGTAGAGAGTTGGTTAAGCAGTCAAAAGCACCAGACGAGCAGGGTTTGATCCTCAGCACACCTATGTGGCTCACAACTATCTGTAACTCCAGTTCCAGGGGGATCTGATACCTCTTCTGGCTTCTGGGGCACATGGTGTGTGTGTGTGTGTGTATGTGTGTGTGTGTGTATGTATGTGTGTGTGTATGCATGCACACACAACACCCATGATACATTAAAAATTGTTAGAAGGTTAGCCATATCATCCAGTCAGAGCAGCTCCACCCACTTTATACTTTGATACCCTGGCTCATCCCTGAGAAACAGGCTCCCAGAGGCCCTTTCTAGTTCTATCTATTGTGCTGTTGGTACTGGGATCTCAAGGGTCCACTGAAGGCCCATGTGGTACAGCCTTGGCCCTGGCTTGTTGACTACTGGGAGTAAGTGTTACACTCAAGACTTGAGAGCAAGTGAGAGGAAGTGAGGTTCTTGGGGGGTGTACCCATGGAAGACACATTAGACATTCACCTCTCTCTACTGTCTTGTAGTTCAGAGCCGTGAGGTAAGCGGCTATCTCCTCCATGTTTTCCCCATTAGCACAGGCTGCCTCACCACAGGCCTAAACGCAACCCAGCCACGTGCAGTGCCCACGGACCAAAACCTCTACGAGTCGGGCCAAATGAACCCATCCTCCTTCTAAGCTCATTGGCCCAGTGTTTTGTAATGAAAAGGTGATTGTTGCACAACTTTTTGCTCCCTGTGAAGATTCACAAGATCAAAGTCCCCGCTTGGTTCTCTGGGATGCCCCATGACTCCTTTCTCCTAACAAGCCTTCGGCATCTCTGGCAGCCTCCTGGAATGCTTGCTCCAAACTCAAACAACGAACATGCTGTGATGTCCCCAGGGATCAGAGTCAGGGGCCTGGCCAGAGGCTACTACCTGTCATTCTCAAGACTTAAAGGCTTTCACTGAGATTCACTTTCCACATCTAGAAAGGGTAGGCGGGAGATGATGACACATGTGCTGGTTAGTTGTTAACTTACTTGACACAAACATAGGTCTCAATTAAGGAATCACCTCCATCAGACTGTCCAGTAGGCAAGTCTATAGGGCATTTTCTTGGTTAATGATTGATGTGGGAAGGCTCATCTCATCTTGGGTTGGGTGGTGCCACCCCTAAGCAGTCTGAGCAAGGCAAGGGGAGCAAGTCAGTACAACAGCATTCCTCTATGGTCTCTACTTTGGTTCCTGCCTTGACTTTTTGCTCTAGTTTCCCTAAATTATAGACTATTATAAGGTCATGTAAAACAAATAAATTCCTCACCCAGTTGCCTTTGGACATGGTATTCATCACATCAATCAAAAGCAAAATAAGCTAATGTGCCTCACCTGGCTGGCCATCTGTGAGGCTAAATGACCACTCCACTCACGGTAGAGCCTCACTCCTGAGCTATTGGTACTCACAGGTACTTGTCACAGTTGTGTCATATGCATTCAACTGGCAAGAAATCAAAAGAGACGAAGAGAGAGAAGAGCTTTAATATATAACTTTCTCCAAGGCCCCTCCAAACTACACCTGATTTTCACTGAGGAAGGGCAAAGCAAACGTAAACTTAAAAGAGGAAAAAGCTTAGCTGCTAATTGTTTTATTTTTCAAGGACAGTGTATTTGTTATTTTTCCATTACTATTCCAAAATACCTGAGAAAAATAACTATGTTATTTAGTTAATTATTTAGTGCTTGGCACTGGAGAGATGGTTCAGCAGTAAAGACTCTTGTAGAGTTTGGTTTCCAGCACCCATGCCCAATAGCTCACACAGCCTATTACTCTTATCTCCAAGGGATCTGACTCCCCCTTCTGGGCTCCATGGGTATCTGCACTCACTTGCACATACCCACACACAAACACATATTCATATAGTTTTGAAATATAATAATAATACATCTTTAACAGAGAAAGAAGCTGGAGATATGGCTCGGTGATTAAGAGGCTGCTCTTCCAGAAGATATGGGTTCAATTCCTACCACCCACAGGATGGCTCTCAATCAGCTGTAACTCCAGTCCCAGGGGATACAACACCCTCTTTTGGCCTCTGTGGGTACTGCATTCGCATGGTGCATAGACATACAAGCAGGCAAACCACTTGTGTATAAACAAACAAATAAATAGAGAGATGACTCTGGAGGCTGCAGTCCCGGGATGAGTGGTCAAGAGGACAGTGTACTGGGGAGGGAGGATGTGGATCAAGCAATTTATTTGTGATCTGAAGCATGAAAGAGAGAGGAGAGAGACAGAGACAGAAACCCATGGGGGGCATCTTCTATTCTCTTTCAAGGGCACACTTCAAATGACCTAAGGAGTTCCCATTAAGGCCTCAACCCCTAAAGGTACATAGGATCACCACTCTGTAAAACACATTTTATCACATCTACCTCTCCGATCATGCAGCATCCACATTTTATCAGGTCCTACTTTCTGTTGACGTAAATTTCAAAGATAACTATAACGGAATATGAGTTTTAGGTTCAGGCCTCAAAACCCAAGCTTCATATAATGCAGAATTTTTTTAATATCTTTCCAGAACCTCCTCTTCTAAACCACTAGATCCTGGACCCTCTGGTGCTTCCTCTGAAACAAGAGGGTCAGTCCTGGAGACTCAAAGCCCGTGGGGGAAGGAGCCAAGTCCAGTCTGTAACTCTATTGCTTTTCTTTCTGCCACAAGGTGGCACTGTGAAACAGCAGTCTAGAGGAGTGTGGCGAAGGATCTTGGGTCTGGTAGCTTCCTGCTGGCCCAGAGGTCCTCAAAGTTCTATTCAGTAAGTCATCTCCAGTGGCCTTAGTCAGCTCTTGGTGGCCTAAGCCAGGAGAGAACAAACAGGCATCAGTTGCTAGTGGCAATGGGTGCTGAAACAGGTGTGGGGCAGTAGACCAGGCTAGAAAACTTGGTAAGGTTGAGTGGATAAAGAAACCCTGGCACTCTCATACCTGAGGACAATAGTTGTTTCATCCACTTCCGACCAGATTCCTGGCCTGTAGCACATGACCACACACCCTAAATAAAGAATGTGACCAGTGGTCACGTAGCACAGAACACAGAGTTCTCCATGATAATGAGATATCTAGATGGTTCTGAGGGTTTAACCAATAAGCTTCCCTTCCTGGACATTCCTTCCTGCGAAGGTATTTAATCTCTGGTCCACCCTGAGAAAATTGTTTGCACCTATTCTCCACAATGAACAATCAATAAGCAGTTTGGAACCAAAGACTGTCTCTCTTATCAAGAATAGCTGTGAGGGAAAGCCTTCGTTTTATAGAGCCACGCTGCCTCAGTATCTCCCAGAAGCCCCATCCGTGTTCCTGGACACTTGCAGCTTAGCAAAGTCAGAGTTTTCCCTATCCCCCAGTCCTGGGCTCCCCTTCACCAGCCTGTGGCCCCATTCTGACTCCTCCCACTTCCCAGCAGTATTCAGGTATCCAGGAATTAGGGAATACCAGCTTTGGCCTTAGTCTGTGTCATTTCTCACTCAGGCTGGGGTCCCCATCTTAGGCTGTGTTCTCCCATTCCTGAGCGGTGCAGCACTTGCCACAAGCCCAACATTCTGAGGGCAGCATAGGGTGAAATGCACCCTAGCGCCCTGCATTTTGTCTGTCAAAGCAGAAGACAGAATTTGAAACCGCAGACAGGAGTTACTGTCACAGCCATCCCAGCCATCCTGTGTGGTAGGTACCCATCCTGTGTGATAAGTACAGTCTGAATGTGAAATGTTCCCTACAGGTTCCCATGTTTAAAAACTTGTTCTCAGCTTGTGATACAGTTTTGGCGGGCTATAGCTTTTTAAAGTGAGGTCTGACTGGCAGAAAATGGGCACAAGAACCTTTGGGGAAAAAATTTAACCTGTTCCTGCTGCCATGATGGACTGAAATCTCTAAACCATGAGCCAAGATAAATCTTTCCTCCCTCAAGTCGCTTCTGTCAGGTGTTTTGTTGCAGTGATGAAAATGTAGCTGACAAGAGGCTGGGGAGGGCGTTGTTGTTATTGTTTAGATTTATTTACTTTCCAGGTATAGGTGTTTAGTCTGCATGCATGTATGTGCAGCACATGTGTGCCTGGTGCCTGTGGAGTTCAGAACAAGGCATCAGATTCCCTGAGACTGGAGTTAAAGACGGTTGTGAGCCACCATGTGGTACTGAGAAGAGAAGTTGGGTCCTGAGCAAGAGCCAGGCCTCTTATCAGCGGAGTGATCTTTTTATCCCCATTGCATTTGTTTTTAATTTACAGAAGTTGCTTCTTAGAAGTGATATTTTACTTTCTCACCAGGTGGTGGTGGCACACGCCTTTAATCCCAGCACTTGGGAGGCAGAGGCAGGCGGATTTCTGAGTTTGAGAGTTCGAGGCTAGCCTGGTCTACAGAGTGAGTTCCAGGACAGCCAGGGCTACACAGAGAAACCCTGTCTCAAAAAATCAAACCGAAAAAAAAAAAAAAGAAAAAAAAAAAGGAAGTGATATTTTACTTTCTCATCTAGATAGGCTAAAAAAGTCACTGAAGAACACTTATTGTGAGAAGCATTGGGTGGTTTCTGTTAGAGAAATGCAAGCAGAGCAAGGTCAGAGGGGTCTTGCTGGGGATGGGGTGGTAAGGAAACCCCGACCCAACAATGCAGCACTGGAGGGGAGTAGGGGATTTTGTGCTAGAACAGAAATTCTAAGTGAAATCAGCAATGGAGATCTGGGCTGCTGCAGAGCAATCTCTTGCGAACTGAAACACAGATCCAGGACGTAATAAACACCTAAGTCCCAAGAAAGCTCTTTTTTTTTTTTTTTTTTTTTTTTTTTTTGGTTTTTCGAGACAGGGTTTCTCTGTATAGCCCTGGCTGTCCTGGAACTCATTCTGTAGACCAAGTTGGCCTCGAACTCAGAAATTCACCTGCCTCTGCCTCCCAAGTGCTGGGATTAAAGGCGTGCACCACCACCACCCGGCTCCCAAGAAAGCTCTTGAACCTACCAGATTCACAAGTGCCCTCCTACCCCAAAGTGATTGTTCTAGCTTGTTTTCTGTTGCTGTGATATAAACACCATGATCAAAAAGCAACTGAAGAGGAAAATATTTATTTGACTTACAGGTCACATCTCATCACCAGGGGAAGCCAAGGCAGGAACTCAGAGGAACTAAAGCAGATCCCATGGAGGAACACTGCATATGGGCTTGTTCCTCCTGGCTCACTTGGCCAACTTTCTTATATAGCATCCGTCTACCTACCTAAAATGGTACTGTCTACAATGGGTTGAACCCCTCTCCACTAATTATTGGTATTAAAAAAAAGCCCCACAGACACAGAGACATGCCAATCTAATGGAGGCAATTCCTCAACTGAAGCTCCTCCTACCCAGGTGTGTCAAGTTGACAACCACGGTCAGCCGTCATAGTCATGTAAGCAGTGCGTACTAAGGGGAGGCACTGTCTCTGTCCTACTCCACTGCCTGCAAGTCCTGGGGACAGCTCTGGGATTCCAGTTTTTGTGAGCTATGCCACCCACACTGGAGTGAACTTTCTGTGACACAGCTGTCTTTGAGTCATTCATGCGCCTGTAAGTCACCCTTCACCCACACTCCTATAACAAACATAATACACTCATTGATCCATCTACCAGGTTGGATTTGGGTGGTATTCATGGAGGACGGAAAGGCTCTCTCCCACAATACAGAGCTGACAGCCGGAGTGCAAGGAGCTAGTGGTGGATGCCATCTGATAGTCTACTACCATGAGTGACTGGATGGGTCCCAGCTGTCATCCTCTGATGATCAAGTGCCTACTTCCTCTCAGCTGCTGTGGCAGCAAGAGAATGAAGTACACACAACAGCCCTGGAGGTAACAAGCCAGACAAGAGAAGCTGCAGCCCTCCCTTCCCTGGCAACAAGGAGGGAGAGGGATAGAGCTGTGGACCTCAGTGGCAACACCTCAAGTTTTGGCATGCTCTCACTTCCCCCCACCCCTGCTCAGGATTGACACTTTTTTCTTGATTGGTCCAGTTTTTCCACTGTATTTGCATGTACACACATTCAGTAGCCAGACTCTCTGTGTTAGACAAGTGAGCCAGAGATGCAGACAGACTTGGTTGGTCTCAAGAAGCTGAAACTACTTTATTGGAACAGCAAGGGGCCCCAACCTTTGATGCGATGAAGACTGAGTTCATCTAGAAGGGCTAGCGACACCTATATACACATAGGTAGCTACCAGGAAGCTACAGCTGTTTCTGTGGTCTGGTATGGTGAGTTACTTTTGCTACCTGGACATGTCTCTGCAGGTGGGGCTGAGATGTCAGGTTATGGCTAAGCAGTTCTTTATGGTGGGGCTATCTCCCAGTATAGCCTGATACAGTTCCTTATGACTTGAGGCTGGTATCCAAGATCCTCAGAGGAGGAAAGAGAAGGAAGATGTCAGAGGCAGGTTCCTACTGGACTCCAGGTAGCTCTAGGGAAGAGGACACTACCTTGAACACCAGAGACAGACCTGTGGGAGGAGCATGGACCTCATTAAGGCTCCCACTGCCTCACCCCCTGAGACACCATGCTATGTTTCACTTCTGCTGTGGATTTGAATCATTCCTGGAGCCGTCTGTACCCTGTGAGACCTGCTGCTCCAGAGACTTGCAACTCCAGCCTCCAGGACCTGCTCATGGGGTGGAGGTAGGGTGGAGACTTGCTCAGTTCGCTGCCAGTGTCTCAGCAGCTGCATTCCTCGTCTCAGAATACTTATGCTCCTGCTAAAGCACCACTGCTTCCAAATGCAGTTCCTCTTACTATCCCTTTACACTCCATTCTTGCAGAGAAGGTGGGACAGAACCTGAGATTGGAGAATGACCATCTCTGTACTGTGGCTTTGGCTTGTCATCATTTCCCTGTCTGCAGTGAATAGATATTTGTTCAAGTCTCCCCAGGTAATTGACATATGACACTTGGACTGGAAGTGTAGCTCAGTGGTTCAGCATGACTTAACATATTCAAGATAATAGGTCTTGAGTTCCAACCACAACACCAAAAACAAACTACGAATCTACCTCATTACATTTGAGATTCCACTAACCTGTTGGGCACACAAAGGATGTTCCTGATTAATAATAACCCTGTAATGCATGTAAAATGAATGTTTTAGCTGGGGGAGGGCAAGCAGTTTGGGAGAGAGGACAATGTATAACAACATATGTGTGGAGATGCCATGACCAAACCAATTACTTTGAATGCTGACCTAAAAATTAATAAAAGAGTAATGTTTGCAGTGATTGCCATGAAGAGCCACCTACAGGAATATCCTACTGTGACATAGTGCATAATGGGTGGTGCCTAATGCCTGGTCTGTGTTTGGTAGGAGGAACCACAATAAGATACTAATCTGAGCCACAGTTGTGCCCTTGGCCAGCAAAGGATCCAAATAGTGACTCATGGGAACGGAACCTGGTTGCATAGGAGGGAGGCTCAATGGGTCAGAAGGACTGTGATACAAATCTGGAATGGAGTGTGTGTGTGTGTGTGTGTGTGTCTTGTTCAGTTTGTGTGTGCTGTGTGTTTGCGTGTGTGCAAACATGCACAAAGCTGAATAGCTGAGGACTTGGCTATCACATGAAAGATCCTACCTTCTATCCCCAGCACCAAAACCCAAAGCTGGGCTCTGCTAGAGGCAGCCTCCTAGCTCTGGATGTGATTTCCTTGAATTGGAGATTACACAAAGGTAGAAGACAGGCTTAGTGTGCTTTAGGCTCTGGGCTCCATCCCAGCATCGGAAGATGAATTAAGATTAGAGGAAGTAAAATAAGCGGAAAGAAGTGGAGGGGGGGTGTCTCTGAATAGTTGGACTGAGAAAGACCGTAACGTTTCCAAAAATTCAGGGAGAGATGTTCACAGACTCAAGACTATTTTTTTTAATTCAGAAAATTAGAGGTAATTTGCCTCTTGTAGCCCCAACTTGCTAAATAAGTCACAAGGCACCCCGTAATTTTGTTGTTACTTGTGAGGGTTTTCCCTTTTAGGCATGGCCCACACCTGGGATTTCTCTTTTCCTTTGACTTGTGTGCTTCCAAATCTGTACTCAGGACGAAGTCTTGGGCTTCATTACTGGGAAGACTTGATTACCTTCCACTCAAGATGAACAGGGTGGACTTGGTCAGGGAAGCATCCAAGGCAGTTAGTTCCCATTTTCTCCCAGCATCAGCACCTGCACAGGAGTTAAGTTCATCCTCAATTTGCAGACAAGGTCACAGATGCTCAGAGAGGTTAGGGAAGGTCAGAAAGTCCTGGCCTGGAAAACAAGTATACTGAGTTGTTGATAAACATGGTTTCAACTCAACAGACCCAATATCTATGACTTTAAAAAAAGACTAATTTTAGTAAATAAAAATAAAATCACATATCACTGTTTTGGGCATTAAAACAAAACCTATCTAACTGTATGTACTGTTATTTACCCTCTGAACAACATTGCCATACTCATCCCCAACCATCTGAAGCATCAGGTGGATGAGTCTCACTCACAGTGCTGTGCAGCTGTCCCTCCATCCTTTTCCAGAACGTTCTCATCTTCCCAAATGAAAACTATGTCCCATAAACCCAACATCCCTCCCCATGGCCTGATGCCACTGTGCTACTTCCTGTTCCTCTGAGGCTGGCTACTCCAGAGACCTCACAGAGGTAAAATCATATTCTGATTGGTGTTGCTTTTTCTCAATGCTAAGACAAAAGCCATAGTCAATAAAGAAGGGTTTGTTTCAGATCCAGGTTTGAGAGAGTGGGAAGGTAAGGTGGTGGGAATACAATGTTGCATAGGGTTTTTTCCTCCGACCATAACAAGATGCCATCTTGGACTTTGCCTGGTAGCAGTGACAAAAAGAATAGACTAAGAAGCCATAGCCAGGTCTGTGGTAATAGTGATGGAGCTAGTGACGCTCCCTAGGGAGGGTCAAGAGACTCTTGCCTTGGGATTTCAGCTATGACTCTCTCTTTCAGGTGCAAGTGATGTGATGACTAACATAATGTTAATAGCTAACTATGTTTAAAAGTTTAAAATCTCTGTGCTTAAGAGAACTCTAAAGGGAAATTAGACCTCCAAAAGTTAAAGACTGCTAAGGGATACATTTTTACTGCTGTGTCTGCTTCTGTAAACAAGCTTGCTTTGCAGGAGAACAAATTGTAACTTTGTATTCTTTATAAACCCCTCACTGAGATGCCTTGGCGTTTTATTCAGGAATCTGAAGTTCTGTGTGTAGACTTGGCACAGAAATCTGAATAAAAGTTTCTCTATAAAAATGTATTAATAGAGTAGGGAATCCCAGACCTATAACAATGTGGGAGATCTCCTGGGATCTGGCATTCAACCAGATCCACCTTCTTTTTTCTGGCCCTGTATACTGGGAGCTGAAAACTTGGATATGCCCAGTGTCTGGAGGGAGTCGTGGGCAGGTTCTAAAGCTTAGATTGTGAGAAAGAGGCATCAGAAAACCTCCAGAGGTGTATGTAGGTGAGGATCCTGTTTGTAGTGCGCGTATTTCTGAGACTTACAGAAGAGCTGGAAGCAGCATCAGTTTCCAAGAGGGAGGGGGTGCCAGGATGCTGATGCCCCTTGTTTGAGTTTGGATTGTCTTGGTGGCCACCAAATTGTAGAATTTTATTCATCTGTTTGGTGTTGCTTAGCTTGTTCATGTTTATGGTGTTGCATCTTCTTTTTTACAAAGGAGTAGGCACACTAGGACAGACTCCTCACTCCTCACACACTCCTTGCTGACAGGTGCGTCTTTTAACTCTCTCCTGCAGCATCCTGTATCTATATCCAGGGCTAAAAAATTTCTTATTTTTAAGCCTTCTTTGTTCTCAGTTTATCCTGTTTCCTCCCCCTGTTCACTGGATTCAGTGTTGCAGGGATGGAGGTGTCTTTTAGGTATGTGTAAGGTGGTTTGAATATGCTTGGTCCAAGGAGTGGCACTATTAGGAGTTATGGCCTTGTTGGAGTAGGTGTGACCTTGTTGGCAGAAACATGTCACTGTGGGTGTGGACTTTGAGACCCTTCTCCTAGTTGCCTGGAAGACAGTCTTCTCCTGGCTGCCTTCTGATCAAGATGTAGCACTCTCAGTTTCTCTAGCACAATGCTTAGACCTTGCTATGATTCCCACGTTGATGATAATATTCTGAACCTCTGAACTGCAACCCAGCCCCAATGAAATGTTTTCCTTTAATAAGAGTTGCTTTGATCATGGTGTCTGTTCATTGCAATGGGAACCCTAACTACAACAGTAGGTAATTGTTGTAGAAGTTATTAATCCTATCCCAAGGTTTCTACCCTACTGTGATCAATTAGTTCCTAGATAAAACACACAGATGCACCTTTATATTTATAATAAGCCTTAAACAGTCGAGAGTTGGGCAGCCACCTACCCTCTAGCCTGTTAGAATCTTCTTTCCTATTGATAATCCACAGTTATTACTTAATATGTTTCATCTGGGCTGCTCTTAACTCTAACTGGCCAGCCCTCAGGGCCATGTTCTCTTGGACTCACCTAACCCATGGTAGCTTCTCCTTCTTCCTCCTGCACCTTCTCATCCCTTGTGGTTCTCCTCCCATCCCAAGCCAATAAAACCTAAACCCACACCTATGTCTCTTCTGCCCAGCTATCAGCTGTTGGTGTCTTTATTTACCAATCAGAAATAATTAGGGGGCAGGGTCATTTAGTGGCTACACACAAACTCTCATCTCTGGGGCAACCAGTCTTGGGACCAAATAGTAGCATTAGAATATAAGCAGCATCAGTCCAATTCATTACAGGTAATATTAAAAATGTTGTTTTTATTCTGTTCTACTTCGATGAAAAGTTGGCCCTGGAGTTGGGTTATGGCTCCCCCACCTCTAGGGTCAGGCTATTTGTTCAAAGGTTTCCTCCAAAATCTCTGTCCCAGGTCAGGAGGACCACCTGACTGTGTGACAGAGAAAGAAGAGACAAAAGGACAGACTATTCCCAACGGCGGTTATCTCTGCTCCTCTCATACTCTTTGGCTTTGGTTTAACTCTCTAAAACTTTTGCTAAAGTATGAATCTTATCTCAAGATTTGTGAGACTACTATGTAAACTTTATTGCATAGGACTATTATGTACCTGTACCTCATGATTTGAAAGTGTATTGGGTATGGTTAAAGATCTGTAAAATCTGTAACAAAAAGTTAACTTTAAATTTATATATAGCATGAGGGTTGATGGCTGAAAATCAATACAAATTGTCTTGATTAGGGTTTCCATTGCTGTGATGAGACACCATGACCAGTGAAACTCTTATAAGGACAACATTTAATTGGGGCTGGCTTACAAGTTCAGAGGTTCAGTCCATTCTCATCAAGGAGGGAAGCATGGCAGCATCTAGCCAAGGCATGGTGCTGGAGAAGGAGCTAAGAGTTCTACATCTCACAAGCAGCTAGGATGGGAGTTTCAAAGCCCACGCCCACAGTGACACACTTCTTTACAAGGCCACATCTACTCCAACAAGGCCACACCTTCTAATAGAGCCACTCTTTGGCCAATCATATTCAAACTACCACACATGGGCAATCTTAATTCATTACAGCATACTGTATATGTAACTTGGATTCAACTCTTGTTCTAAAGGAAATGAATTTTTTTTCGAATAACCATGAGTCTCCAAGATATTTTGGATTGGGATGGATTTTGTGTAATGTTTTTTTTTTTTTTTTTTGTCCTGAGAATAAGAATAACAGATGAGGGGAAAAAAATCACAAAAACAAGGTTTATAAAAACAAATTTGGGCTTCCTCCCCTGCCTGGTCCTGTGGGCTGGGGCAGACACAGAGTTGGTCTGCTCCTGTCCTGTGGAGATACTGACTCCTGAGTCATCCTAGAGGAGCCACTGCACTCAGAGCAGCCGGTAAGAACTCCATCTCACTCCCTAAGCCCCAGAGATACATCTGGGAGCCAGGGCCATTCAGGGCACAGCAGCTACCCAAACCCCGCCCCTCCGGAATTCTACTTCCCTTCCTCCCCTGCCTGGTCCTGTGGGCTGGGACAGACACAGAGTTGGTCTGCTCCTGTCCTGTGGAGATACTGACTGAGTCATCCTAGAGGAGCCTCTGCACTCAGAGCAGCTGACACTGAGTTGATCTACTCCTGTCCTGTGGAGATACTGACTGAGTCATCCTAGAGGAGCCACTGCACTCAGAGCAGCTGACACTGAGTTGATCTACTCCTGTCCTGTGGAGATACTGACTCCTGAATCATCCTAGAGGATCCACTGCACTCAGAGCAGCCGAGGAGCCACTGCACTCAGAGCACCAGACACCAAGATTAGGATCATAAGACTACGGAGACATCTGGATCTGAGAAAATCTGCAACAAGCAAGATAACTGGAAATACAGACTCCAGTCTTACACAGTGAGGGCAGGCAACACTAGAGTTAACCAGATGGCGAAAGGCAAGCGCAAGAACATAAGCAACAGAAACCAAAGTTTCTTGGCATCATCAGTACCCAGTTCTCCCAATATAGCAAGCCCTGAACACCCCATCACACCTGAAAAGCAGGATTCAGAATTAAAATCACTTCTCATGATGATGATAGAGGATTATAAGAAGGAATTAAGTAACTCCCTTAAAGAAATACAGGAGAGTACAAGTAAACAGATAGAAGCCCTTAAAGAGGAATCACAGAAATCCCTTAAGGAAATGCAAGAAAACACAAAGAAGGAATTAAACAAAAACAATCAGGATCTGAAACTAGAAATAGAAACAATAAAGAAAGCTCAAAGGGAGACAACCATGGAAATAGAAAACTTAAGAAAGAGATCAGGAGTCACAGACGCAAGCATCACCAACCGAATACAAGAGATAGAAGAGAGAATCTCAAATGCAGAAGATACGGTAGAAAATATTGACACAGTTGTCAAAGAAAATGCAAAATGCAAAAAACTCCTAACTCAAAACATCCAGGAAATCCAGGACACAATGAGAAGACCAAACCTAAGGATAATAGGTATAGATGAGAATGAAGAGTCCCAACTTAAAGGGACAGTAAATATCTTCAACAAAATTATTGAGGAGAACTTCCCTAACCTAAAGAACAAGATGCCCATAAACATACAAGAAGCCTACAGAACACCAAATAGAATAGACCAGAAAAGAAATACCTCCCGTCACATAATAATCAAAACATCAGATGCACAAAACAAAGAGAAAATACTAAAAGCAGTAAGGGAAAAAGGTCAAGTAACATACAAAGGCAGACCTATAAGAATTACACCAGACTTTTCACCAGAGACTATAAAAGCCAGAAGAGCCTGGACGGACATCATACAGACCCTAAGAGAACACAATTGCCAGCCCAGATTACTATACCCAGCAAAACTCTCAATCACTATAGATGGTGAAACCAAGATAATTCCATGACAAAACCAAATTTGCACAATATCTTCCCACAAACCCAGCACTTCAAAGGATAATTGATGGAAAACGCCAACACAAGGAGGGAAACTACAACCTAGAAAAAGCAAGGAAGTAATCT
Source organism: Grammomys surdaster (assembly GCF_004785775.1). Classification (NCBI taxonomy): domain Eukaryota; kingdom Metazoa; phylum Chordata; class Mammalia; order Rodentia; family Muridae; genus Grammomys; species Grammomys surdaster. The sequence goes on along the minus strand of NW_021604665.1, from coordinate 740,176 downwards.
TCCAACAACCCCAAAAGAAGATAACTATACAAATATAACTTTACCTCTAATAGCAAAAATAACAGGAAGCCACAATCATTTTTCCTTAATATCTCTTAACATCAATGGTCTCAATTCCCCAATAAAAAGACGCAGACTATCAGACTGGATACACAAACAAGACCCAGAATTTTGCTGCATACAAGAAACGCACCTCAGTGACAAAGACAGACACTACCTCAGAATAAAAGGGTGGAAAACAATTTTCCAAGCCAATGGTCCCAAGAAACAAGCTGGAGTAGCCATTCTAATATCAAATAAAATCGACTTTCATCCAAAATTAATCAAAAAAGATAAGGAAGGACACTTCATACTCATCAAAGGAAAAATCTACCAAGGTGAACTCTCAATTCTGAACATCTATGCTCCAAATGCAAGGGCACCTACATACATAAAAGAAACTTTACTAAAGCTCAAAACACACATTACACCTCATACAATAATAGTGGGGGATTTCAACACCCCACTCTCAGCAATGGACAGATCATGGAAACAGAAACTAAACCGAGACACTTTGACATTAACAGAAGTTATGAACCAAATGGACTTAACAGACATCTATAGAACATTTCATCCTAAAACAAAAGAATATACCTTTTTCTCAGCACCTCATGGTACCTTCTCCAAAATAGACCATATAATTGGTCACAAAGCAGGCCTCTACAGATACAAAAAGATTGAAATAATCCCTTGCATCTTATCAGATCACCACGGAATAAGACTGGTCTTTAATAATGACAAAACCAATGGAAAACCCACGTGTACATGGAAACTGAACAACTCTCTACTCAATGATGACTTGGTCAAGGAAGAAATAAAGAAAGAAATTAAAGACTTTTTAGAATTCAATGAAAATGAGGACACATCATACCAAAACTTGTGGGACTCCATGAAGGCAGTGCTAAGAGGAAAGCTCATAGCTCTAAGTGCCTACAAAAAGAAACTGGAAAGAGCACACACTAACAAGTTGACTGCACAACTAAAAGCTCTAGAACAAAAAGAAGCAAATACACCCAGGAGGAGTAGAAGGCAGGAAATAATCAAACTCAGGGCTGAAATCAACCAAATAGAAACAGAAAGAACAATACAAAATATCAATAAAACCAGGAGTTGGTTCTTTGAGAAAATCAATAAGATAGATAAACCGTTAGCCAGATTAACCAGAGGGCACAGAGACAGTATCCAAATTAATAAAATCAGAACTGAAAAGGGAGACATAACAACAGAAACTGAAGAAATTCAAAAAATCATCAGATCCTACTACAAAGGACTATACTCAACAAAACTGGAAAACCTGGAAGAAATGGACAATTTCCTAGACAGATACCAGGTCCCAAAGTTAAACCAGGAGCAGATAAACCATCTAAATAGTCCCATAACCCCTAGGGAAATAGCAGCAGTCATTAAAAGTCTCCCCACTAAAAAAAGCCCAGGACCAGATGGTTTTAGTGCTGAATTTTATCAGACCTTCAAGGAAGACCTAATACCAATTCTCTTCAAACTATTCCACAAAATAGAAACAGAAGGAACACTACCCAATTCGTTCTATGAAGCTACAATTACACTCATACCCAAACCCCACAAAGACCCGACAAAGAAAGAGAACTTCAGACAAATCTCCCTTATGAACATCGATGCAAAAATACTCAATAAAATTCTAGCAAACCGAATCCAAGAACACATCAAAACAATCATCCATCATGATCAAGTAGGTTTTATCCCAGGAATGCAGGGATGGTTCAATATTCGGAAATCCATCAATGTAATCCACTATATAAACAAACTCAAAGAAAAAAACCACATGATCATCTCACTAGATGCTGAGAAAAGCATTTGATAAAATTCAACATCCCTTCATGATAAAAGTCTTGGAAAGATCAGGAATTCAAGGCCCATACCTAAACATAGTAAAAGCAATTTACAGCAAACCAGTAGCCAACATCAAGCTAAATGGAGAGAAACTTGAAGCAATCCCACTAAGATCAGGGACTAGACAAGGCTGCCCACTCTCCCCCTACCTATTCAATATAGTATTGGAAGTCCTAGCCAGAGCAATTAGACAACAAAAAGAAGTCAAAGGGATACAAATAGGAAAGGAAGAAGTCAAAATATCGCTATTTGCAGATGATATGATAGTATACTTAAGTGACCCCCAAACTTCCACCAGAGAACTCCTAAACCTGATAAACAATTTCAGCAAAGTGGCTGGTTATAAAATCAACTCAAACAAATCAGTAGCCTTCCTCTACATGAAAGATAAACAGACTGAAAAAGAAATTAGGGAAATAACACCCTTCACAATAGTTGCAAATAATATGAAATACCTTGGTGTGAATCTAACCAAGCAAGTGAAAGACCTGTATGACAAGAACTTCAAGTCCCTGAAGAAAGAAATTGAAGAAGATCTCAGAATATGGAAAGATCTCCCATGCTCATGGATTGGCAGGATTAATATAATAAAAATGGCCATCTTGCCAAAAGCAATCTACAGATTCAATGCAATCCCCATTAAAATCCCAACTCAATTCTTCACAGAGTTAGAAAAGGAAATTCTCAAATTCATATGGAATAACAAAAAACCCAGGATAGCGAAAACTATTCTCAACAATAAAAGAACTTCTAGAGGAATCAACATTCCTGACTTCAAGCTGTACTACAGAGCAATAGTGATAAAAACTACCTGGTATTGGTACAGAGACAGGCAGGAAGATCAATGAATAGAATTGAAGACCCAGAAATGAACACACACTCCTATGGTCACTTGATCTTTAACAAAGGAGCTAAAACTGTCCAGTGGAAAAAGGACAGCATTTTCAACAAATGGTGCTGGTTCAACTGGAGGACAACATGTAGAAGAATGAAAATTGATCCATTCTTATCCCCTTGTACAAAGCTCAAGTCTAAGTGGATAAAGGACCTCCACATAAAACCAGATACACTGAAACTAATAGAAGAGAAGGTGGGGAAGACCCTCGAATACTTGGGCACAGGGGAAAAGTTCCTGAACAGAACACCAATGGCATATGCTCTAAGATCAAGAATTGACAAATGGGACTTCATAACATTGCAAAGTTTCTGTAAGGCAAAGGACACTGTCAATAGGACAAAACGACAACCAACAAATTGGGAAAAGATCTTTACCAATCCTACATCTGATAGAGGGCTAATATCCAATATATACAAAGAACTCAAGAAAGTAGACTCCAGACAACCAAATTACCCTATTAAAAAATGGGGTATAGAGCTTAACAAAGAATTTTCAATGGAAGAAACTCGAATGGCCGAGAAGCACCTAAAGAAATGTTCAGTGTCCTTAGTCATCAGGGAAATGCAAATCAAAACAACTCTGAGATTCCATCTCACACCAGTCAGAATGGCTAAGATTAAGAACTCAGGTGATAGTAGATGCTGGCGAGGGTGTGGAGAAAGAGGAACACTCCTCCATTGTTGGTGGGACTGCAAGATGGTGCAACCACTTTGGAAATCAGTGTGGCGGTTCCTCAGAAAATTGGACATAGCATTACCTGAGGATCCAGCTATACCACTCCTAGGTATATACCCAGAAGATGCTCGAACATATAACAAGGACATATGCTCAACTATGTTCATACCAGCCTTATTTATAATAGCCAGGAGCTGGAAAGAACCCAGATGTCCTTCAACTGAGGAATGGATTCAAAAAATGTGGTATATTTACACAATGGAGTATTACTCAGCTATTAAAAACAATGAATTTGAGAGGTTCCTAGGTAAATGGATGGAACTAGAAATTATCATCCTGAGTGAAGTAAGCCAATCACAAAAGAACACACATGGTATTCACTCACTGATTATTGGATATTAGCCCAGAAGCTTGAAATGCCCAAGATGCAACTCACAGGCCACATGAAGCTCATAAAAAAGGAAGACCAAGTGGGGGTGATTCAGTTCTTCTTAGAAGGAGCAACAAAATACTCAAGGGAGCAAATATGGAGACAAAGTGAGGGACAGAAACTGAAGGAGGGGCCGTTTCAAGACCACTCCACCTGAGTATCCATCCCATGTGCAGTCACCAAAGGTAGATGCTGATGTGGAAGTCAGGAAGTGCATGCCGATAAGAGCCTGATATGGATGTTTCCTCAGAGGCCTTCAAGAGTCTGACACATTCAGAGGCAGATGCTCACAACTAGCCATTGAACTGATCATGAGGTTCTCCATGGAGGAGTTAGAGTGAGGACTGAAGGAGCTGAAAGGGTTTGTGGCACCATGAGGAGAGCAACAATACCAACCAACCACAGCTCCCAGGGTCCTAACCACCAGCCTGGGAGCACTTATGGAGGGATCCAGGGCTTCAGCTGAATATGTAAGAGTGGAGGGCCTTGCTGGGCACAGGTGGAAGATGAGATCCTTGACCTCATGAAGGCTGGACACCCCAGGGGGTGGGAATTTTGAGGGTGGGGAAGTGGGAGTGGGGGGGGGGTAGGTGGGGGTTACATCCACGGAGAAGAAGGAGGAGGGGTAAGGGGATGGGGGGTTCCCGGGTGGGTGGGGGATGGGGTAAGGGGATAACATATGAAATGTAAATAAAATATCTAATAAAAAAAATGTTTAAAAAAAATTTGGAAACAACACTGAAAAGGTTGTGATGATTAAAAATATAATAATTGCTATTCCTCAATCAAGGCAACATAAATGAGATTTTGTTTACTGTACTCTGAAACTCTTTGCTCTTTTAAAATATGGCTAAATAACTGATCTTCAGGATGTCAGCTTCATCTCAGAATAATGTGGGTTAAATCAAAATGTCCTTGAATGTTCTCAAAAATTCATTGAGTCTACAAGTGTCAGTGGTTTGATATATGCAAAGATTCTTATAGTAATTTTGCCAATTCTAGTTTTTACTTTAAACAGAGTCCTATGGCTAGATACATACCTGAGTTAGTAGAATACACCAGCTCAGGATCCAGAGGACTAGGCCTGAGAATTCATTTTAAAGGGTCGTGAAAGAAAATGCTGCCAGAAGCAGAACCACGCAGGAAAGCATCAGAAAGAAAGCTGTCCAAAAAAAATAAATAAATCACCCAGCTCACGTCACGGCTTTGGCCAGGTTTTGATGCCAACCTGAGAGTCACTATCTGGTATCCCTAGTTGGATATTCTGACTAAAAATACGACTTTTTAAAAGACCAGAAGAGGTTTGCTGTCATGAGATTAGCTCTGACTAGAGTTTTGGACTGACTAAGATGGCAGAGAGCTGTGTTATTCTAGATAAAGAAGAACAGAAACTTGAGAAACAGGGTGAATTGGGATGAAAATGATAAAAAAGAATATTTAAGAACACAGTGGAAGAGATGAGAAGCTAAGGAGTTAGGGCAACAGCTATGAGCACCAAATCTGGGCTCTTCCTATCTTATGACACATGATACAATGGCCTAAGCAGTTTAACCATAGACAAGACATAGACTCTTGTCTGTGGACTATCTCTTCTTATCTAAGTTGATTCAGGCTAACAGAAACTGACTTGAAAATGTATGCCTGGCCTCTTTGTCTCTGCTAGCTTTATTAAGTTTTAGCTATTTGGATAAATTGGGTCATACAAGGAACGGTGAGGTTCCGTAATGTACACTAGAAAAGGATCAAAAATTAGGATTCAGAGACTCTATGGGCTACATTTACGGTATGAAGTTTTATTTTAGTACTAAAAGTTTCAATTCAAGAATTGTAATGTTTTAAAGCTATTATTAGGACATACAGGTTAATAGTCACCTCATAAATGATCAAATTCTTTGACATGCTTAGAACTACGCTTGTACTCATGCTAAAGCCAAATGTTATTTATCAACGAGGATAAGCTTTGTTTAACTCTCTGTGTATGTTTTCGAGGTTAAAGGCTAAAACAAGTAACTAAAGACAAGATTATTTAAAGTCAGATATACTTACTAGACAGCCTTCAGAAACTCTTCGGAGACCTGCTGAATCTGGCATTTAAAGTGTTCAGTGAAGCTAGGAGATGGTGGCACATACCTTTAATCCTAGCACTCAGGAGGCAGAGGCAGGCAGATCTCTGAGTTCTAGGCCTGCTTGTTTTATAGAGTGAGTTCCAGGACAGCCTAGGCTATGCAGAGAAACCCTGTCTTGCAAAACAAAAGGCTTCCTGTGTTAAATGAAAATGCCAGCTCCCAGAGGTAGCCCTAAGGACTCCTCCAAAGAAGAGGACTCCACCTGGATCGTGGTAACGCTACCCAGAGGGTGAAACTGTCCCTTGCCTCACTCAAATTCAGGACCACTCAGACTGTAGACAAACAAGACGCTGGAGAATTGACTGCCCCTCTTTGCCTTGCCAAGGTAGGCCATTCTCTCAAGCTCCTTACCCACAGGAAAGTCTCTCAGATCTTTTGGGTCTGGCAGCGGAAGGCTGATGCTGCCTTGTGTGGCAGAGAATTAATGCTGTTCTGTGTGAAGGATGGAGACTGAAGCCACTGTGCATCCATGGAGATTGCCCAGATTTCAAGGAGGAGCCTGTGGCAACCATCCAGGCAGCTGCAAGTCTCTGTCATTTACTGATACAGAGGCTATTTGGTTTATACTTCCTGGTCAAATTATCCCTCTCAGATCTCTGATGGTGTTGATGGATAACTGTAGCTTTATCAGTTTAGCAGTAGCTGCCTGGTCAATACATTTCATATATAAAAACCAAGCCTTGCTTTTCTAGAACTATCCGGTCTCCTGGTAAGAAAGGCAAACACACACCGATTCCTATGTGTCTTTTACTATCCCTCTACTCAAAGGAACTCGCTTTGCAGTGACTGCTCTCAACAATCAACCACTTGTGTCTTCCAGGAAATGATTAAATGGGAAAGGGTTTGAGGTTTATGTAAGTTGCAAGGATCTGAGAAAATAACTTTAAAAAACAATAATAATGAAACGTAAGACGTGATATATGATGTTAAGACTTCAAAGGTTCAGAGTTTTACAACATTTATCAGTGAAGTTCTGACAAGCTATTAATCTGGCTCTAGTATAGCACTGACTACTATCACAGTCGAAAGCTCAAAATTCAACGTTTCCTTTGGTTGTTTTCTATGTATAGACCAAAAGGTGCTTCTCATTGTGCTAAAAACGTTCTCTGTCCAATCTATATAGAGCCAGCCCTCTGAACAGAGGAGAGTAAGTTAATGTTTATAACTCAAAGTCATTTATTTTGGTCCCAAAGATTTTTCTGTGATTCAAAGGCATGGGTCTGCTGTTTTTGTCTACAATGCAGATTTCTGTACAGATTAAAGTGGTGATGACTGTATATCTAAAACTTTATCTTTCTGTAAATTTTAAATTCATGTACAGTTCAAGCAGTCATGACTTGGATTCGCCTGGCATAGATCGGATGGACTCCAGGTAAGTACCCCTGCCAATCAAGAGCCGAAGCTTCCCCATGGTGCTTATCCCTGAGGTGGGTAGTTTTGAGTGTAAGATTTTCCTTTAACTTCTATTCCCATCCTGCATCTGACCCAGCAAATTTCAACTCAGCTGACAGATACCATTCATGAATCAGCTGTGGTCTACAAACTGCTCCAAATGGCCATGAGGCCTGGACTTGCTGAAAGCTGATGTAGACCAGTCCAGACAATGTGATTGCCATCACCACCCCTGCCCCCTCCCATTTCTTCAGGTGGTTCAGCTAACCAGAGGATTGCCCCAATTGCCTGAAACCCAACCCTTGGCCTTTGACTAGTATTTCAGCCCTGACAACAATGTCCTAGTCACAGAAGAGAGTACATCTCTTCTTATTCTCAACAGAAAGCTGGAATGTTAGGTCTAAAGGAAACTGGGACCTTGCTGAAGGGGACCATTCCTTGTCATCCTGACCACCCCCACTGCTATCAAGGTAGATAACATCTGCACCTGGATGCATCACTCCCAGGTCAGGCACATCACAGGGGATGATGACCCAGCTGCAGAAAAACAGACCATCACCAAGGCCTGGGAAGATCCGCTGAAGATAAGACTGATGAGGGTTGTAGACTAATAATGTTGTTTTATCTGACTGTGCTCCCTCCTGCTCTTTCACGGGCTATATGTCTAAGTCCCCGGTAAGAGCAAATGCAAACATGCCATAAATGTCTCACATTTTCTACCATGTGCTTTTGTACCAACCCTACTATAAATGTGTCTTTAGAAATATCTTAGGGTTCCTGCTCTCAGTTTGGGGGGATTTATAGTGAGAAGTGGATATCGCTGAAAGCCATGGTGATTCTATTTTTAACTTTTGAGGGAACGCATACTGTTTTCCAGAATTGCTGCCCCGTTTTCCCACCAGCAGCACACAGGGAATCTGACTCCTCCATGCCCTCCTAAAAGACTTACCTGATGCTGTTCTGAGGTTGCCTATCTCATGGGTTTGACAGACCCATGCCTCCAGCAGGGCTACCTCCAGTGGTTTTATACCCTGTTGTGGTAGCTACAATGTGACAGGAACAATGTCTCCTCAGTTACAAGCCCAGACCCCACAAGCTTCGTCTGTCTCACTGCCCTGAGAGGGGAGAGGGCAGAGATATGTCATCACCCCAGCTATAGCTGGCCAGCACCAGATGTGTGTGAGTCCTTCGGAGACCTGCCATCCAGCTGAGTGCTCGGTGACTGGAGCAGAACCTAGCCAGCATCAGCCAAACCTGGCCTGGGGTGGAACTATTCAGCTAGCTCAAAGTCATGGACAAGAGTAAATTGTTGTTTTTAACAAACTGTCTAGAATTGAAACAATTCCAGTTCATTCTCAGTCCCTACAGACAAAACAGCAGGTAAAACTCTTGCTTACCAGTGCTCTGCTCTGCTGACCCTTTACCGTTGTCAAGAGTTCTTCTCCTCCTCTTCCTCCTCTTCCTCCTCTTCCTCCTCTTCCTCCTCTTCCTCCTCCTCTTTGTACCCCACCTTTATGGTTTCTTTTGTAGACAGGCATGACTGTCACAAACATAGTCACTAACACTGTCACTAACACACTAGCACAGGAGTTCTTTGTAAGCAGCTTCCAGTGAGATGCTGATCTCATGTAACTTCATGAGAGATTAACAAAAAGGTCTCAAAACAGTTGTGTCATTTCAGACTGCCACCAGCACTACTAGATCTTGTCCCTCTGGGTCTTACAACAGAGCTGAGACTGACCTGAAACTCCCTGTGTAGCTGAGGCTAGTCTCAAACTCCTGATCTTCCTGCATCAGCCTCCCGAGCACAGGGAGTGACAGGCATGGGCTGCCGTGCTGATATTTACGTCTTTGTGAGACCTGTGCTGTTTTATGCTCCTGTAGAAGCAGCTAGAGGGAGACTGCTGGCTTATGTGATGGGTGTATGTTTAACCTTTAAAAACATTCTCAATAGTTTCCCAAAGTAGTCGTAGCGTCTTCCCTGCCAGCACAGGGTGAAGAGCCCAGTCTCACCACATTCTCACCCACAGCAGGTAGGATCAGGCTTTCCCACTTACACAGCTAGATCTGTAATTAACTAAGACAATCAATTCTCCTGTCTCAGCTTCCTGTCAGTCCTCGCTCTAAGAACAAACTGGGGTGACTAAGGAGGGAAAAGGGTATGTGTGTGTCAGCTTGTGTGTACGTATATGTGTGTGTGTATACATATTCACACACACATATCCACAAAAGAGTAATAATTTGAATAAGAAAGCAAAAAACACCTCTCTTTAAAAATCCCACACACATTCTTGAGGTGCTAATTGACTGGTATGTGTGGGAGTTGATAAGTTATAAACTGGGAGTAATCGAGAGAGCTGTCAAACATAGAGGGGTAAGAGAAAACCCGTCAAAATGTGAGGGTGTCTCAATTAGGTCGACTGCTCTATCCCTCTCTCCTCCTCCCTCTCATGTTGTAAGGGAAACTCAAAAAGTGGGAAAACGCCTACGATTTCTGTCTGTCTCCCAACACCAGCAGGTCAGAGCTTGCTTCTATTTAGTTTTTTATTTGTATTGTTGGTTAATGAATTAATTTTCGAGGCAGGGTATTGATATATAGCACTAGCTGGATTTGGGCTCAGAGAGATCACCTGCCTCTTTCTGCCTTCTGAGTGCTGGGACTGACAGAGTGAACTCCTACATCCCTGAACCTGTTTTATTTTTGCTGCTGGCTTTCAGGCTGCTTGGGTGGAAACTCTGATCTTTTTCTAGGGCCACTCAGTCCATCACTGTGGCCTCAAAGATGCAGCCTGCTGTGTTTAGCAGTTCTTTTTAAAAGACGTATTTAGCCGGGCGGTGTTGGCGCACGCCTTTAATCCCAGCACTTGGGAGGCAGAGGCAGGTGGATTTCTGAGTTGGAGTGTTCGAGGCTATCCTGGTCTACAGAGTGAGTTCCAGGACAGCCAGGGCTACACAGAGAAACCCTGTCTCGAAAAAAACCAAAAATAAAATAAAATAAAAAAATAAAAGATGTATTTATTTTATTTTACAAGTATGGATATCTTGCCTGCATGTATGCACAAGCACCATGTGTGTCTGGTGCTTGAGGGGACCAGAAGAGGGCGCCAGATCCCCTGGTTATTGAAGTTGTGAGCTGCCAAGTGGTGCTGAGAACTGAACCTGGAACCTCTGGAAGAGCAACCAGTGCTCATAACCACTGAGCCTCCTCTCTACCCCACCCCATGTGGGCCCCGCCCCCTTGCATGGTCCTCATGTGCTCTTGTGTGGGCCCCAGTTGCTGGACGTTTTGTGCTTCATTTCCTCTGCTGTCATAACAGCCATGAAGGGAAGTAAGGACTGTCAGACAGCCACATCAAGGTTTGCTCCTTGCTGGAACCTGTTCAATCAGTCCTGGCAGCCACTGTCAGGTGCACTAACATCTGGCTCCTTTCCCTGGGTTCTGGGCCCCTCACCATTCATCGCCATTTTCCAGTGGTTTTAATTGACATTGGTTGAAGTAAACAGAATTCTCACCTCAGAAAAAATACACTTATTTTGAACCAAATAAGAATGAATAGGTCCCAGGAACACAACTTGAGTGGTTACCATTAAACTGTAGCACTGACAGAATTCAGCACGCATGGGGGAATAGGGGAAATGAAGTCCTTACATTCTGTTGTTAGGAAAACAAAACAGTGCAGTCATCACGGCAGACAGGGAGGCACTTCATACACTAACAGGGTCTAGCACTCTGATGACAAACCATTGTGATGGTAACCATCTCTCTGCTCTGGATGCTATTCAGGACCCTAGCTCTGCCTTCCTCTGCTCTATGTTCCTATCAGCATTCTCTCCAATACTCAAAAGCTGGAAGTGACCCCAGCAGATACTGTCTCATGATAGATGAAGCAAGCACCATGCATGGGGCACGCATGCACACACACACACACACACACACACAGTGGACTCATACACTACAACACAGATAAGTTTGAGGTCATCTGCGAAGTGAACAGTCAGGGACAAGTGCTATGTGGATGCACTTGGAGTCCTGGAGAAGCTTCAATTTGGGACCACAAATATGTCCTAAAGATGGGAGATGGCTATGGCTGTACTCAATGCCACTGAACTGCACACTTTAAAAATGGTAATGGGGGACTAGAGAGATGGCTCAGTGATTACACAAACTGTCTGCTCTTTCAGAAGACCTGGGTACAATTCCTAGCACTCATGTGGCCACTCACAACTTTCTTAAATTGTAGTTTTAGGGAATCTGACACCCTCTTCTAACCTCTGAAGACACTGCATACATCTGGTGCACAGAGACAGATTCTGGCAAAACACTCATACACAAAATAAGATAAATTATTTTAATTAAAGGAAATGGTTATGATAAGAGGGTAGGAGAGATGGCTCAGCAATTAAGAACATATGCTATTTTCCAGAACACCGGAGTTCAGTTTCCAGAACCCATGCCAGGTAGCTCATAAATATAACTGAAGCTCTAGGGAACCTGACACCCTCTCCTGGTCTCCATAGACATCTGTGTACATGCATGTGTGTATGTGTGCACAGGTGTATGAACACACACACACACACACACACACACACACACACAGAGGCATGCACACACATAATTAAAAGTAAAAAATACAATCTTAGAAAGAAAGCAAGCAGGCTGAGCAGGCTATGGGGAGCAAGCCAATAAACAGCACTCCTCCATGACCTCTGCTTGAGTTCCTGCCTCCAGGTTCCTGCCTTGAGTTCCCACACTGACTTCCTTTGATGATATGGAAGTATAAGCAAAATAAACCCTTTCCTCCTCAAGTTGTTTATTGTCATGGTGTTTTATCACAATGGAAAAATCTATTGAATGCAATCAGGCTGGTCTTGAACCTGCCTCCTCCTCCTCCTCTTCCTCCTCCTCCCGATTGATGGGAATAAAGGCATGCATCACCATACTGTGTCTCCTAATATGCTGTTAGCACACAATGCTACAATTCTGTGATCTTGTAGATTCGATCCATCCATTTAAGCTGTTGTGTTCTGTTGTAGGTCTTGACTGTTATTCCATGCTTTAGTTATCCATTCACTCAAGTAGGGAAATGATTTTTCCAACTTGCTCACACTCCTTCCAACTGGCCCACATTCACGATCTTTGGCAACTGTCCTCTTTGTGTGAGCCGTGAGTATGTGAGGATTTTACAGCTGTCCTTTCAAACTGTGTGTTGGGCATGCCAACCAATTATTTTACGATCTTAATGAGATATATTTCACACATCCTAAAATCCACCTGCTGACAGCATTCAGGTCAGTGTTTTTTAGTGTATTCACAGAGTTGAGCAATGGTGGCCACAGTATAGTTTATAACATTTTCCTACTCCTAAATCCTGGAACCATTAGTAAGCCACCGCCATTCCTACCTTCCCCAGCCCTGAGCTACTGACTTGAGTCTAGCTCTGTGCTTTGGCTCACTGTGGACATTCACAGCAGTTCATTTGTTAACCGTCCCTTCTCAGACTACTGCCCTTCACAGAGCACAGTGCTTTTAGTGATCAGCTATGTCGCAGAATGTATCAGAATTTCATTAAACTTTCTTTTCAGGGAGGCTTGGTGATGCATGCTCATAATCCCAGCACTTGGGAAGCTGAGGCAGGAGGATTGTGAGTTCAGTGCCATCCTGGAAAACATAGCAAGACCCTGTAGCAAAATAAGAAACTTTTAAACCTATCCATTATTATTTTTAACTTATTAAATATCTCACGTACTTAAATGTGTGTGTCAACATGAGCTGCATTTCATTCTAGATTGTGCTAAAAGATTGGAGCCTGGGTACCCTAAGAAATTTGGTTAGGGTGTGAATTACTGGAGTTTATTCATATTCATGTCCATGATTACTGTGTGCAGTCAGGATCCCTCTCCACTGCTGACACCAACAAAGCTCTAAAGCCAGTGACCTGCAAGCATGCAGCACCACCCGTTGGGACATGGCTTGAAGCTGAGCACACTCACATTCTTTACTGAATCTATCTAGTTCAGAGACTCAAGCTCTCAGGCAGAAAGACTGATGTCCTACAGGTACAGGGATGGATTCACTTTTGTGGTTGAATCAAAGAGTTTAAAGTCAGGAAGAGTTTGACTGTCAAGCAAGGCCAAAAATTATTCAAAGATGTTTTTATTAGGGTTTAAAAGAGAAATCCCAAAGAAGGCAAGCTATAATGCTTAGCATCTGTCCAGGGATGGAGGATGGAAGCGGGATGGAGAAAAGCTATAGCATTTGAATTAAGCTAGCATAGAAGACAACCCCTTAGTGGACAAGCAGCTACATTGGAGTGGGGCTTTAAAGGCAGAGTAAGAAAGCCCAAAGAACCACTCCCCACAAAGCATACATGAGCCCTGGCCAGCATCTGAAAGACATTTAGGCAGATAAACCTATCTCATGGTGGTTGGAGAGACCATCCTCAGGGGCAGGAATTCTGGGAAGGAAAAATGCATTCTGTTATTAAAAGGATAATTATTCCTCCCCGCTTTAGCATGGATTAAGGCAAGCCTAAATTCCTAGGGGTGGTCTCTTGGCCAGTTGATTGCCTTGTTCAGCTGGATTAATGGCTACATGGTTTGGGTAATTAGTAATATTAGGTCCCCATCCAGGCCAGAGATTTCATCTCCTTGACAAGAAGGAACTAGTTTGCTCTCACTGGATCTGTAATATTGCCGCATCAAGACCAACATACTGACAAGAGGAAGCTGCCATTGGGAGTAGAAATGTAAAAATAGTACCACACCGTTTGTCTTTTAATCTAAACTAAATAGATAGGGACACACATCTGTCTCAGATATTTTCAGTAAAGGCTTGCAGACATGTACAGCAAAAAGCTCTCCAAACTGGCAGGAGCACTTTGGTCTTCTATCAGCATGTGAGATTGTTCTCTGTCCCTGTCTTTGCCTAGAGTTGATGTTTTTCTCTGGTTATTGGCAAGGATGAGAACTTTGTCTCTTCTGGGCAGGAGCCATTTGAATCCCACCCCCTGCCTGCCCACCTCCCTTATAGAAATTATTTATCTAGCCACGTGTCTCTTCAGTGTTATTTCTTTAGCTCTTTGCCTCTGGAATTCAAGGTGAAAAAAAGGGCTCTGAAAACATGGCACTTTTGGCATGCTGAATATTTAGATATGTTGACTTAAACATGTAACTTATGCCTTAAGAATACAACTTTCACCTCAAAAGGACTTAGATATGGTTTACTTGGAAGCTAAGTATGAGTAGCTATGTCACTGGATTGCAGATTTACTGTTAAGTTTCAAACCTGGGACAATCAGCTGAGTTGCTTCTCAAAGCACACCTTGTCTCCAGGTTCTCCCAGTATCCGGATCCCTACCTGTTACAGGGTATGGCTGGCATACCCTGCCTTCTACCCTGAACTCACTGTCCAAGGCCTGGGCTGCCCTTCCCCCAGAGGATCTTCCCTGTATAATCTAGACAGTTTACTTGCCCCTTTTGTACCTGTGGCCTCCTGGCTGCTGCATCTCATTTTCCTCCCCAGCCCCCCACATGGCCCAGCTCAGCCTGGGCATGTCCAGGACTCTCCTCTGGCTATGCCCTCCTACATGTCTATAATAAACTTTTCCTTCCACTGTATTAGGAACAGCCATATCTTTTTCTTTCTTTTTTTTTTCATTCATTTAAGTGAGCCCAAATTCCACATTCCTATGTGAAAGCAGTTCCATTAGTGTTTTAGAGTAAAGTAACAAGGAAGGCTATAAACCAAGACACTTTTAAAATACATTGGCAGAAACATTAGGTAAGAGATCCATCAGGGTCAGGCGACCTCTGCTTTAGACTTCAGCTGGGAAAGCCTTTTGGTTGGTGGAAATTGCAATTTTGTTAATATTTCCCCAAAGGTTTATATCTCTTTGTTACAGGAGGTTAGGTCTTACACAGGTGGGTAAACCAAGACCTACTTCAGGTACTAAAAATAGCCCAAGGTAAGTACTAATCCGTCTCTGGACCAGTAACTTTCTAATCTCTCCACAACCACTGAACTTTGTGGGCCTTGCAGAAGATTTCAGTTTGAAGATATAGCTTCTTTCTGGTGGACTTGTGTTCATAAAACAAAGGAAGGGGAAGATCTGCTGGCCTTGAAATTAGAATGTGCTCAGAATCGAGATCTTATCACTGAGACTTCTGTGAGTAGGTCCTGGGTGCCAAGCCGCAGTGCTGCAGAAACAGAAAGAAAGAAAAAAATCTCTCACATCTTGTACCTCTCATCCTGGTGCACACTTCCTTCAAAGTTCTACTAAGTCTTGACCTGCCAAAAAGCAAACAGATAGGCCAAGCCCTTTCCTGCTGCTACAATCAGAAGAGAGCTGAGTCTGCTGGCACACCCAGACAGATGTGTGTTACACACCATTGGCTTCTGGTTTGGCCTCTTGGCAGAACTAATGTGAGCCACTGTCTATCCTACACGTCAGGATACTGTGTCAAGACACTGTGTGACCTCCAAGCCCACTGAGTTCCCTTAAAAACCCTTTGTGGTCCTCATCGCTTCCTGCCTTGTAGATAGAAAGGTAAAGGGGGTTGAATCCCCTTAGGCTACAGGAGTCACACCCTGGGCTGTGATTTCTTCCTGTACACAGATACATCTTTTCTAATCTCCCTATTCTTTTTATCTCTACTCCCATTTATCTCTTTTCAAATCAGTCTATTCACCGCAGGGAGCCTGGGGGGGAGGGGGAGTGGTACTGGAAACCTCCCTTTGCTCCAGTTCTGCAGACTCCACCAGTTCTCATTTAATATGTTGGACAACTTGGATTTATCTTCTAAAACATTTCCTTTTAGCCCTGAGATCATAGTAGTGTGGGATAACCTAAGAAATTTCTAGTAAAGATTCCTGCCTTGGGGTTGGAGAGAAGGCTCAGATAATTACGAGTTTCTGCTGCCCTTCCAGAGGACCTGAGAAATTCCCTGAATCCACATAAGGCACTTCACAATTGACTCTATCCCAAGGGGAATCCAGTACCTTCTTCTGGTCTCCATGGGCACTTTACATGAACACTCGCCATGCGCGCATGCACACACACACACACACACACACACACACACACTAAAATAATAAGATTGCTGCTTTTTTTTTTCAATACTAGTGTAGAAATTCCACTATGTAGAAATAGCAGAAAAATGCCATCCTCTAACTAACTGGAATTTCAGCTCATTAATACTTCTGATAGATGGGAAATCCCCCAGGCTGTGCTCTTCAGTCATGTCAGATTATGTCTTAAAATACACTAACAAAGCAACCTGTGTGTGTGTGTTGATACACACACACACACACACACACACACACACACACACATTGTTGATTTTAGTTGAAGCTTCCTGGCTGGCTACTTAAATTTACTTTGACAAGCTGCTTCTTGGGCCAGGAAGGAGACAGAAACATCTCAGAGGAAGTGGCCTGGGCAATGACAGGAAATCTCAGGTGGAGAACAGACAACTTGAAAACTGGGAGACTGACAGAAAAACGGGCTTCTTCCCTCAGTGAACATAACAAAAAAAGTCTGGAAAAGAATCTGGAGTTTCTCTTTCTTAAAAAATTACTGTGTATATCTGGGGCTGGAGAAATGGCTTAGCAGTTAAGAACACTGGCTGTTCTAGAGGATCCTGGTTTAAGTCCTACCACCCACATGGCAGCTTACAACTGTCAGTAATTCCAGTCTCAGGGAATCCAACGCTCTTTTGTCAGAGAGTATTATCTCCTCAGGCACCAAGCATGTGGTACACAGACATACATGCAGGAAAAACGTCCATACACATTTAAAAAATTAAATAAAAAATTTAAAACTATTATGTTTTTGTGTGGTGTATATGTGTACGTGTTCCTGCATGTTCAGGTGTATGTAATGGAGAGCGGGGTCAACATTGCGTTTTTTTCAAGCACTCTCCACCTTATTCATTATTATCTGTCTCTCTCTGTGTGTGGGGGGGACACTGTGTATGTATTCCTATGCGTGAATGTGGGCATGCACGTGCCATGGTGCATTTGTGCAGGTCACTAGACAGCCTTGGGTGGTTCCATCTTCCATCTTGCCACAGGCTCACTGGGATTTTAGATATTTACTCTTGAACCCTCACATGTATCCCAGGAATCGAAACTCAGGTTCTCAGATTTATATGGTGTTGCTGTTGTTGTTTTGAGACAGGGTTTCTCATTGAACTTGCTGTTTTGGTTGAACTGGCTGGGCAGGGAACTCCTAGAACCCACCTGTCTCTACCTTCCCAAGGCTGGGAGCCACCATGGCCAGCTTTTTTGATGGTTTTGAGAGATGAGCTCAAGTCTTCATGCTTGTACAACTTTCCTGACAGCTGTCCCCCAGACCCCTGAAAGTTATCTTAATTGTGTGTTGCCACAGCTGAGGGTGAACCCTCCCTGTCAGGCCTCTGCTGCCAATGTGAACCTTTGCTTTGTGCGGTACGTGGAAGCTTTCTTCCCTTTTCTTCTACTCGAGTCCTCGGTGGGATGGATAAGCCCGATCCTACACTGGTGCAATAGAGGAGGAGTCCACAGACACCTGCACTAATCTCTTCCACTGACACCCTCACAGGTACAGAAGTCATGTTTGCTCAGCCAGTGGAACAGCCTTTAGCTAGTCCACATGCAAAATTAATTGTCATGGAAACAGAGAATGCACACTGCCAAGCACTGAGGCAGTTCTTGAGAGCAAGGAGTAGAGGGACCTGGGGTTCATGAGTGAGTCATGGTGAGTCAGCTTGAGGAAGCTGGGACCCTACATTACCTAAGACCTTTTTTTTTTTAATGGTCTCGATACATAGCCCAGGCTGGCTTCTAACTCTCAATCCTCCTCCTCAGACCCAACAGGTATAGGGATTACAGGTGTATGCTCCCTCACGCCCTGCTGCCTGACTGTACTTCTTGGGGGCTCAATGCTTTCACAAGCTGCCTACAATTTATTTTCTCCCTTGCTTCCTTTCTTAATATGTGTGTTTTGCCTGCGTGCATGTATGTGCACCATATGTGTGCAGTGCCTTTTGAGGCCAGAAGAGGGCATTAGATTCCCAGGAGCTGGACTTACAGGTGATTGTGAGCTGCCATGTGGGTAGTGACTGGGAATCAAATATGGGTCCTCGACAACAGCATCCAGCACTCTGAACTCAGAGGTCATTGCCCCAGGCCCACTACCTACAATTTCTCACTCTGCAGCCACTGTCCTCATGCAATGCCATGGAAAGAAGGAAATGCATGAGTATGGAGAAAGGGCTGCTCATTGTCAAGAAGCTGTTGCCAGAAGCAAATGTTCATTCATCCTGACAGAGGGTGATGGGGCCAATCAGCTAAACAACCGTCAGTGACTAAGTGCTAGTGGACACAGCCCATAGCTAGTCCACATGCAAAGCTAACTGTGGGAAGATGGACCCCAGCAGATCATATCTGGGCAGCAATGAGAGACAGAGTCCTCCATAATTAAGTGCTGCCGTTATCTTCAGCATGCAGAGTTCTAGAAGGCATTTG
This sequence comes from Grammomys surdaster, assembly GCF_004785775.1. Lineage (NCBI taxonomy): Eukaryota > Metazoa > Chordata > Mammalia > Rodentia > Muridae > Grammomys > Grammomys surdaster. Next base: position 721,241 of record NW_021604665.1, on the reverse strand, counting down.
GCTAAGTGAGGGATTTCCAGCCCCCTGTTGCTCTCTGAGTAGGTGGGACTGCCCATCACAGACATGCACTGCTAATACTTTACTTACATAATTTTCATAGACAGGGTCTTGCTATGTACTCTTGACTATCCTGGCACTTATTATGTAGCCCAGGCTGGGCTCAAACTTACAGCAATCCCTCAGTCTCAGCTTATCAAGTACTGCTGGTATTATAGACATGTACTACTACATGAATCATGTACAAATATACATATATACATATATATATATATATATACATACATTCATATGTGTAAGAAAAGAAGGGATTTATGAGATAGCTGAACATTTAACTTCTATATGTATATTTAATTTTTTTTACATTTTATCTAATTTGTGTGTACATGTATGGGTCTGCATGTGCCACTACTCAGGTAGCGATCAGAAGGTAACTTGGGGGGGTCTGCTCTTGTTGTCACATGGGTCCTGGAGACTGAACTCAGGTTGTCAGGCTTGGCAGCAGCTATCCCCCTACTGAATTGTCCCTCTGGCTCTCTCTGTGTGTATTTATTTACTTGACACACAGCCTCCAATGCAGCACTGGCTGGTCTAGAACTCACTAGGTAGATCAGGTTGGCCTTGCGCTCACAGAGATCTGTCTCTGCATCCCAAGTGCCAGGGTGTGCACCACCATGCCTAGCTCTACATGTGCATTTTATGACCAATGTATTGCTGTTAATATTTTAGGTATGGCAGTAGTATTGTGGTTATATTCTACACAGATGAGGCCCTTGTCTGCTAGATTCACAGTGAAGTCCAGATGGAGTCACCACTGTCTTCATCCTCTGTATCAAAACAAGGAAGTCAATGCAGGAGCAGTGGGATTGACCCAGGGTTGGGGTAGGTGACACAGCATGGAACAGTCATGAAGCCTTGTCAGACTATTTTGTCACCTGTTGTGACTCCACTATAAAATGATTTAAAAATTACTGAATTGTTACAAAAAGGTAGTGCATACCCTTCAATATGAAAACACCCTACAGGAAAATTTAGCTGTGTGAAACTTGTTCTCTCAGTCCTTCAGTGCCCTAGACAAAGGCCCAGCTTGGCATTGTGGCTCCTGACCCTGGCTTGGCATCCTCCATGTGACGGCCGGAAGTGGGCCTTGGCTCTGAGCTACTGCAGGAATCACTGTCTGGATATCAGGGCATCCTTTGGTTTCCTTTATTTCATGGCTGCTTCTATTTTGGCAGCTGGTCCTGGTTTCCTATTTAGAGAAGCAGCAAAGCCCACTTCTTAAACAAATAGATGTAAACACTTTGATTCAAAGACAAATGGGAAATAACACTGCAGGTGGTAGTCAGATATTGTAAAAAAAAATTTTTTTTAGGGTGTTAAAGAAATGACAGAAGTTTGGGAGGAAGTGGATGACAAGTTGCAGGAAATATTTTCTTAGTTTATTTATCAGGTTGACAAAGTGTCCTCACACAATCTGTTTCTCTCCTGTCCCTGGGGATCTATGCTGGGGCCACAGGGACTGCTCAGGATGTCTTCTGAGACCTTCTCAGATGAATACCCAGGGAAGAAGACTAGAGGGAGGAGTTGAAATCTCTACACAGGAGGTGAGGCTCCTTATCCATGGGCACCAGACATCATTTCTTACCCTGTTAGTAAGTGACCAAAACTCTGGGAAGGGGGTGTACAGTGTGAAAGATACATTCTTAAATATTTACTGATAACCACTGGTTGTTCTGGGGTAGGAGAGTGTCCTGGTCACACAAGGAACTCAGTCAGCAAGTGTGTCCACTGGTCTTCATATGTGGCCCACACTAGAAATCACAATCTGGGGATCATGGGTAAGCATTCACAAGCCCGTACAACTCTCCCTCTCTCCCCTCTCTCTGTCAATTCATGTAGAGAAGTCTCATGTACCCTGCCTGTTTCTCCAACTGTCAGAGCTTGTGAAGCCAGAGGGCTGTTCTCAGTGAGGTCAACTTACATCCCCATCACCCTGCAAACAGTCTCTCGCCTTCGACAGCCACTCCACCCTACACCCTGGCAATCATCGCTCCTCCATTTGCCCTTTCTGCACATCATCGTTCCAAGAATACTATGTGACGGGGCCAGCAAGATGGCTCAGTGGGTACTGGCGCTTGCTGCCAAGCCTGATAATGTCAGTGCCATTCCCAGGACCCACACGGTGGCAGGAGAAATGTGACTCTGCAAGTGGATCTCTGGCCTTCATACACTTAGTACGGCAGAAGAAAGTGCTAGATTCCCTGGCACTGGAACTCACAGTTGTGAGTTGTCATGTGGGTGCTGGGAACTAAATCTGGGTCCTCTGCAAGAGCAACAAGTGCTCTTAACTGCCAAGCTATCTCTCCAGCCCCAGTCACCTTAAATTTTTTTCCATCTAGTACAGTTCTCTGAAGATTCATCAAAATTGTTATGTCAACAACCCATTCCTTTTTATTGCTGAATAATATTTCATATTATGAGCATGCCACAGTGAACTCATCCATCAAAGGACTTCTGGGCTGCAACCAGTTTCGGCTTAACCCATGAATCATCTTACTCACAGGGTTGTGAGAACATCAGTTCTCATTTCTCTGGGATAAATGTATTTTTAAAAATGTGTTGCCATCATTTACAGCCTTGATGTTCTCTTAAATATCCATTACTGAGGCTGGGGAGATGGCTTAGTGGGTAAGAGCCCTTGCCATAGTGTGAAGTGAGAACCAGCTCCCACAGGGTGTCCTCTGACCTTGGCATGCATCGCCTGCTGAGTGTCTGCTTTGGCTTCCCTCAGTGATCCAGTGTGGCTGAGGTCCCTAAGGACCCTGGACCAGGAATGGGAGTGAGAGGAGCTACCCAGGGGAGGACGTGGCTTCCAGGCTGGGTACCAGGTGCTATGGGAGGAGGGATAGTTCCACTACCCTCTTACAGGAAATAAAAAATACACAAATCTCCCCTAGGGTGTCTGTGCAAACTCTTCCTGGGTGTTGTTGATTATGCTTTTGTTGTTTTTAATTTCCAGTGCTGGAAATCACACACTCGCTTCACTCCTGGGCATTTTCTGCTTCATTTTTTAACCAGCTACTAGGACCAGGTGGCTAAAATTAAAGAGGTTCAAAGGAATTCACAGTGACAGATCCGTTCTTCATCCAGTACCCGCTGTGGGCAGCCAGAGTCTTTCACACAGAATGCATTAGTAAATTTGAGAGTGCCTGGACTCCATGGCAGACAGGTGACCAAAATACATAAAATAGACCTGGTAGGGCACAAGGAGACTGCAGTCCATTATGATCCCAGGACCCTTTGGTTGCAGCTCTCTGGTTATCCAGATGTCAGTAACATATATAAACACACACACACACACAGACACACAGACACACACACACAGGCACACACACACACACACACAGACACACACACACACACAGACATATATGCATTTATTTATTTGTTTCTCTCTGTCATGTAGACAGCTCCTCAGGGCCTGAGGGTGCCCTCCAAATGATCCTCCTTCCATCCAACTGCCTCATGACAAAAGCAAGATAGGATGGAAAGGGTTTATTCGGCTTACTTATCCCAACCACAAAGGATCACTGAGGGAACCCAAAGCAGGCACTCCAGCAGGGCAGGAACTGAAGCCAGGGCCACGGAGGAAGGCGATTTATTGGCTTGTTCCTTATGGCTTGCTCACCCTGCTCTCTCAACACTTCAGAACCGGGTTCTCAGAGGTGGCACAGCCCACAGTGAGCTGGGCCTTCCCTCATCAATCATCAGTCAGGAAAATGCTCCATAAACAGGCCCACAGGCCAACCTGATGGGGACATTTTCCCAGTTAAGATTCCTCTCCCCAGAAGACACTGGTTTGTGTCAAGCTGACAAATAAAACAATTAATTAATTAATTAATTAATTAATTAACTAAGCTAGCACAGACCAGGAATGGTGGCCTCTCAGAAACCCAGTGAGACATTAGTGTCCATTTCAGAGGCTTCTTCCTCCAGGAGGCTTCCTCAGCCGGCCTGAAATTCAAGTCCTCGTTCATGGCATCAGCCTGTCACTTTTCCTTCAGATCCTGCTGCTTGATCCAGGTCTTGGCGCACCTGAAGTCAGGTTAGAGTGTTTTCTTTCAGGGCTGTGCAGCTAGCTCCCTCACTGACCCTCAGGAAAATTCCCTTGGAGCATCCATGGGATTGGTTAACAGAAAGTTCCCAATGTTGCCCTATTGATGGATTGATCCGGGAGGAACTCAAGACCTCCTTGGCCCGGGGAAGTGTGGCCTTGAAATGGGGAGTCAGTGGACGCTCCACAATGTCCTGGGACGCCTGTCTTTGTGCTATGTCCTGGCTCCACCGCCAGAGGCTCCAGACAAGAGCGAGCCCTCTGGAAGGGTGCCACCAGCGACCAGCGACGAGCGCGCGGCGGCGGCCTAAGGCCACGCGATACAGGTCCCGGAGCTGCAAAAGCTCGCAGGACACGGCGCGCTCTAGGGGCTCGGCACTGGGCGCGTGCTCTCCGCTTTCCCGCCCGTCCCGCCCCCAGTGCGCTCGCTCCGCCCCACGCGGCCACCTGCTACCCAGCGCGCGCCGGTGGAGGGCGCGGGAGCGCGCGCCCGGGCACTAGCGAGGCCGGGAGGATGGCGCGGGCCTCGCTAGTGCAGCCGGCGTTCTGGGCGCTGCTGTTGCTACAGGCAGCGGGCTCCGCCGCGGCCGCCAAGCTTAACATTCCCAAGGTGCTGCTGCCCTTCACGCGGACCACGCGCGTGAACTTCACTCTGGAAGCTTCTGAAGGCTGCTACCGCTGGTGAGGCGCGCGGGCCCGGCGGGAGGCGGCAGGTGCGCGCGGGAGGGGGCTTGGGCCGCAGGTGCGCGGCGTGCTCGCTCCAGCCGGCCCCGCGTGACCCCGCGGCGCGCGCGCCCGCTGGCTGCGCATGGCGCCTGGGCCACTCGTGTCTGGGCTGCGCGGGAAGGGGAGGCTCTCTGATCGCGGACTATGGAGGGCTGCGCCGCACGTGGCCTCGGTCCCCTGCTGACAGGGCCCTGAGGAGCTCCAGCTTGAGCAGCCAAAGCTCTGGAGTCTGTGGGAGACGAGGGACTCACCCCTGGCGCCTGACTGGTGTGAGAAGAGTGTCTGTAGAGACCTGGGCAAGGAGTCTGTGGGAGACACACCACACCCGTTGCACCACTTTGGGAGGATCATTAAATCTTGGATGAAAGGACCATTTTCCAGCTTAGAAGTGGGAGGCAGCCGGGTGGTGTTGGCGCACTCCTTTAATCCCAGCACTTGGGAGGCAAAGGCAGGTGGATTTCTGAGTTCGAGGCCAGCCTGGTCTACAGAGTGAGTTCCAGGACAGCCAGGGGTACACAAGAGAACCCTGTCTCGAAAAACAAAACAAAACAAAACAAAAAGTGGGAGGCAAAGGAATGAGGTGCTGGTGGAATGGGGTCTGCTTTGAATACCTGGCCTCCAGCAGGGCGCTGTGGTTCAGCCTTTTGCTGGTTGTAGGCTGAGTAGTGTGTGACCGGGTCACACCCTTGACCCACACCCTAACCTCTCTAGCGCTGAATAGTCCCTCCCTTCTCTCAGGCTACACTTTGCCGCCAGCCTCCTTAAGGACCTGTTAAGGTCATTGGTTCTCAACCTGTGGGTTAAGATCCAGTTTGGGGCGGCATATCAGATATTTACATTACGATTCATAACAGTAACAACGACAGTTATGAAGTAGCAAGAAAATAATTGTTTTGGCTTTAATACAGTTCCACAACACATGGAGCTGTAGTAAAGGATTTGAGAACCACTAGTCAAAGCTAAGGTTTAACTAGCTAGGTGTATGTGTTAATGTTCTATGTGATGCCTAGAGCTGAGACCCATATTCTGTTACATGTACTTCTCAAACTTATTTGTTTTAAAAGTCTGCCTCATAAGGGTGGCATTGTACCCCTATAGTTTACTTCACTAGGGAGGCTGAGGCAGGAGGATTGCCACTTTGAAGTCAATCTGGATTATGAGACCAGTGTCTTCTAGGTTGGCCTCTGAAGTATGAAGAGGCGGAATCTTTCTGTTGCAGTTTGGAGTGAATGCTTTACCCACGGGGAGGTGTTTATTCCTCTCTGGGGCCTTGTTTTGAGAGGGGAGATCAGCTGTTAATACTCTGGAGGGACTCGTGCTCATTCTATTGTTGAAATTGTCTGCTTGATAGATGGGCAAGAGAGAGGAAGCTGACTGTTTAAAACAGCTGGCTCCAAGTGACTCCTGGCAAATTCTGTAGTCATATGTTTCTTTCTAGAATAACAACCTTTTCTTTCTTTACTTCCCCTCTAACTGCACTTTCCTGAGAATTGCTGGTGGGTCTTGGCGGATTTTTATATTCTCAGTAGAAGGACTGGGAAAGACATTCAGAAGCTCAGGTACATTAGAGGCCTTCTGGATTGTTTAGTGTCTGGTGGCTTTCATCCTAAAGCGTGGTTGATTGGTGTCTTCTTTGAAGGTGTTTGGTTGCAGTTTCCCCCTTACTTCACAGGAAGATGGTCTGTCAATCAAGCACAATTCAGAAATATTATTCCGAATACAGTCACTCATTGCTTTAGTTTTGAGAATTCTGGAGGTTTGGGGAGTTGGTAGGTAGCTAAGACTCATACCTGACCTGCAGTCATCTCTGCCTGGAAGGAGATGGCCTCTTTTTACAGGAGTACTTCAAGTCTCTGAGATGAAAAACAAAGGCAGTTTAACCCATGCCAGGCCCTGGGGGTGTTGCTCGTCCTTGGGATTCAGTGCTGAGCTCCAGGTTCTCTGAAGTTACTGCGTGTCTGAGCCTGTAGCTTCAAGGTTACCTTTCCTAGTTCCTGAATTGTCGCATCCAATAACTGGGAGGTCGTCTAGTCCGTGTTGCTGCATTTGAGGGATTGCAGAGGGGGAAGAGGTGGCAGCTCGCTCCCATTGAGTGGCAATGCCGCTCCTGAAGCAGAAAGCCTTCCAGCCCATGCAGTGGGACCTGGGGCCACAGCCTTGGCAGATCTGACAGGCTCACTTGTCTTTCCAGTTAAACCCAGACAGCCTTGCTCAGACCAAGTTGTGATTTAGCTTAAGGTATTTTGCATGGAAAGTTATTTTATTGGTTCCTTTAAAGGGTATCCTTGTATATACAAATGATGCCAAAAAACCAAACAAACCTTGAATTGAGAGGAAAAAGGAAATCCCACCCTTGTCTTTCAACTTTGCCCCAAACTCAGTTGAGTCGTGTGGTCTCCTTTCAGTTCTGTGGTTCATTAAGGAGGTGCTCTGTTGGGAAGTGGGGTAGATACAGCAGGGGAGAGGAGTGAGGATGAGGCCCAGGTAAAGTCTGGAGACTCTCCCGAGTTGCTCTATACTTAAGGCAAACCTTGTGCATCCATGCCTGTGCGTGTGCCTGTGTGGTATAACTCCCAGCTCACTGGATGATGAATCTTACCTGAGGTAGCAGAGGAACCTTCCTGATACATTTGCCTAGTTTGTTCCTGAATCTTCTTAGCTAAGGGATAAGTGAGTTAGGACAGAAAGATGGGGAAAGTTGTAGGGAAGCGGGAAGGGCAGAGAGTACTTTCCTCTAGAATCCGTCTGAAGTTTCTGCTTGGCTGAGAGTAAATTCACTACAGTTGACATAGACTTAACGTCTCTCTCTGTCCCGATCTTATCTGTCTATCCATCCAATGAACCAGGCTGACAGCCTGAATATATATGTTACTGTCTGTCTGATTAGCTAGACATAGGCCTGAATGAAAATGACTTTGGGTAGGATCTCATTCCCCCCCACCCTCCAACCTCAAATCTCAAACAGAACTCTTAACTTATTTTTAGGAAAGATATCCTGCCATCCTGTGTTCCCCTGAGCTAGACATTTACCTTATCAATTGCAATTCTGTTGTGTGACCCTTGGGAATCTTATCTGATCTCACTTAAATTCTGTAGAAACCATTTGACAGTGGTGACATCAAGACCCACTAAAGTAGGACACACACACACACACACACACACACACACACAATTGTTTACTTCTTTTTTTTTAAGTTTATTTATTTTATATGTGTGTGCCTGGTGTCTGAGGAGGGCAGAAGAGAGCGTTGGGTCCCCTAGAACTAGGGTTACCGATGGCTGTAAGCGATAAGCAGCCTCATGGGTGTGTAAACCAAACCCACGTTCCCTGCAAGAGCAAGCGTTCTTTATCACTGAGCCGTTTTTCCAGCCCCTTTATGATTACTGTAAAGACAAAGAAAATTGACTGTCTCTTGATGAATTGGCACACTTCTTTGTGACCACTATGTCTTATTTGTGACCACCATGTCTTATTTGTGACTACCATGTCTTATTTGTGACACTGTGCTCATGTGTATATTTTGATTTTCTCTCTAGGCATTTCTCACTTAACCCTTGCGCTCAAGCCTGAATTATAATATCTGGGGGCTGAAGAGTTGGCCCTTTGGTTAAGAGAACTCACTTTTCCGGAGGACCTGGATTTAACTCCTAGCACCTATGTGGAGGCTCACAACTGTGTAACTCCAGTTCTAGGTGATCTCATGGCTTCTGGCTTCTGAGGGCACTGTACACACATAGTGTACACATATAAACTTGCAGGCAAAACAACCCTACCCATATAGAATAAATTAGGGAAGAATTTTTTTTTTAAGATTTAAAAAAATCCATAATAAACCCTAAGCTGACTAGTTTTTATGGCAACTTGACACACACTAAAGTCATCTTGGAAGAGGGGACCTCAAGTAAGAAAATACCCTACCAGATTGTGAGGAAGCCTGTGGTGCATTTTCTTAATTGATGTTTGATGTGGGAGGGCCTAGTTTACTGTTGGCTGTGGAGCCTGTGAACTGGTGGTCCTGTGATAAGAAAGCAGGTGGAGCAAGCCATAAGGAGCAAGTCAGTAAGCAGCACTCCTCCATGGCCTCTGATCAGCTCCTGCCTCCAAGTTCCTGGCCTGACTTCCATCAGTGATGGGCTGTGACCTTAGAATTGTAAGCTGAAATAAACCTTTTCCTCTACAAATTAGCAATAGAAATCCTAAGATAAACCCCAAATCCTCTTCATAGACTGGCTGGTCCCGAAGTTCTTTTATGTGTTGAAGCCATGAATCTTTTTTGATAAGTCAGGTCCCTAAAAGTCTAGGGGAACTCCTTGGGCTGCTGAGAGCTGTACCTCCTGCCTCTGCTCTCCAAACTGCTTGCAATAAGGATTCTCAGACCCGTCAGAGCTCTTTCTGGGTCAGAGAGTCACTTAACAAACAGCGGACAAATAATGGTGACGTCACTATACACTGGACTGTGTTCCAGAAGGAGCAACAGTGAAGCGGGTGATACCCTGCTTCTTGGAATTCAGAGCTGGACTCTGGGAGCATTTGTACATGGCCTGTGGAAGAAATGGACTGCAATCCCAGACATGTATTCTGGATACATCTCCCTGGAGTCCAGCTGGACCTTACGTAGGTTCAGATGGAGAGAACAGCAAGGGCTAAGGCTGCAGCCTGGGGCTGAGCATGTTGGAAGAGGAGGTGCATTTGGTGAGGTTAGGGTGTTGGGGAATCACATGAACAAAGTGAAAGTAATTCAGCAAAGCGGTTTCTTTTTGTTTTTTTGCAAGATGCCAGAACCCAAATGAAGCCAGGTAACACATTCACCAAGAATAGCCCTGTCTCTTATTCCCAATGTAGGTGGTGACTGTCTCATCTCATTGGTGGGACCTCATAATCTGATTGGTTAATTGGCAAAAAGGGACAGGGTGAGGGATGTTCAGAAATATGGACCCTTGTCTGGCTGAGCATCTTTGATTAAAAAAAACAAAAGCAAAACTGGTTCTCACAAGAGTAGCAAAAAGTGAGGGCAGAGAGCTCCACAGGCAGAGGTCATGTGAGATCTTGGCTTTGGTTAGGGGACAGGAAAAAGGTTGACAGGTCAGGCATTGAGTCTTGCTTTTCTGAGAACCACACCCGCTTGGCCTCCGGAGCTACCTGCTGCAGAGGTTCCTGAGGGGTAGGACTCAAGAGGTGTCCCTGCTTGCTTATCTTACAAGACCAGTGTGAGGAAGGTTCTGGAAAGTGTCAGCATGTTGACTTGAGCTGACCTGGAGCCCTGAGTGGTTTTCTTCCACTTCCTTTGTGGGCTTCCCCTATTCTGGCTGACCCTGAGGTGGCTTCCACTCATAGACTCATGAGAGATGGGCCCTACAGATGTGTGGAGGGTGGGTTGGGTTGACCACCAGTCCAACCTTCCCATCCATCTTCTTTGTCTCTCTTACCGCTCTCCCTTGCCCCCCCCCCTCCGCCTTTTCCCCATTATTTTCTGGCCCGGCCTCCTGAGTCTCTGTTCCTCTTACTCCTGCCCAAGTCCCGGCCTATGTTCTGAAAAGGGGACATCTCTTTTAAAGGCAATGGCACTGAGTTGGACATTCTGTATGCCAGTGGATCTCATGCAGCCATGGTGAGGAGAAAGTGTGACCCTTTCAAGCTCACTCTCCCTTATTATTTATTTAGTGGTGCTGACAGAGAACCCAGGACCTGGCATGTTCTGGGGAAGTACTGTTCTTTTTTTTTTTGGTTTTTTGAGACAGGGTTTCTCTGTATAGCCCTGGCTGTCCTAGAACTCACTCTGTAGACCAGGCTGGCCTCGAACTCAGAAATCCGCCTACCTCTGCCTCCCAAGTACTGGGATTAAAGGCGTGTGCCACCGCTGCCCGGCAAGAAGCACTGTTCTAAAAAAGCACTGTTCTAAAAAAACATATCCCCGGCATCTCAGAATTCACTTTTGATTGTTGAGACCTGTTTAAAGATTTTCTTGAGTATGCAGATAACAGTGTTTTATTTATCTACTTTACAATTTATTTTCTTTTATGTATACATATGAGTGTTTACCTGTGTGTATGTGCCTAGTGTCTGTAGAGGTCAGAAAAAAGGTGTCGAATCCCCTGGAACTAGACCTAAGGGCAGTTGTGGGCCGCTACGTGGGTGCTCAGAACTGAACCTGGGTCCTCTGCAAGAGTAGTACGTTCACTTAACTGCTGCACTGTCTCTTTATCCCCTCTTCTATTTTAAAACAAAATATATGTAACCCAGAATGTTGCTTCCTAACCGTTTGCTTAGTTCAGTGCATCAGAGCGCCCTGACATCCATCTCAGAACTCTGCCTTGTAAAACTGAAACCCCTGAGCCGTTGAACACTAGCTCCCCACTTCCTCCTACACTACACTACCCACGACAGCCACCCTCCTGCTTTCTTCTCTTTCTTTTTAAAAATATTAACCAAAAGTTTTACTTCCTAAGTACTGTCCCTTCATAGCCTCCTCCTTTTTAAGTGCTTGGCTGCTTCTGAGAGCTTCTGTGGGAAGCGCTGACCTCAGGTTCAGAACATTTTTTACGTCTGGTTCTGGCAAACCCAACAGAGTGTCTGTTTACCCTGGTGTATAAGGTTTCCTTTTATGTTACCTTTCCAGTAAAGGTGAATTAATTTAAGAAAAAAATGAAAAGAAAATCAGAAGATGGTTCAGCATTTAAGAGCACTGACTGCTCTTCCAGAGGACTGGGTGTTAATTCTAGGCACCCATCATGGTGGCTCACAGTTCCCCGCTGTCCATGCTCTTTTCTGGCCTTTGTAAGCACCAGGCACACATGTGCAGGCATATAAGCAGTCAAGATATACACAGAAAATAAAGAATAAAAAGATGCAGACTGTGTTGGATGTGACTGTGCTGGGTCAGGTGGTGAGGAGGTCCCCAAGATGGGTGTGTCTGGTCTCCAATGCTATTAGATAATGTCTAAGATAAGGGACGTAGTGGAGAAACCAGTCTACAGTGGTTGGGGCCTGTGGTGAGACAGGCATCGTGGTGGGAGTGGGTGGTGGGCCAAGGTCAGCTTACCTCATGGTGGCCAAGAAGCAAAAAGCAGGGAGGGAGAAGGGGACTGGGGCCCCAATATCTCCTTCAGTGGTGTGCACGAATGCCCTGACTTCCACAGGAGCAGGGGTAACTTCTTCAGGGTTCTTCTGCCTTTCAGTGACTAAGTGTTCAGGATAAGGCCTTCTGAAGACATTTAAGAGCCAAACCACAGCTGTAGGGAATAGGGAAGGTCAAGAGAAAGTGCTGGAGTCCAGGCAACTGCTCTTGGCGGTTAGAAACTGCAGGACCAGGAGACCAGTGTCCCTGATAATGCCCAGTAGGGACTAGAATGGTAAAGCTAGTTTGTCTTCTAACCCCTTTAAATATTATTCTTCACTTAATCCTGCTCTAGAGGGATGGTGATACCCACTTAAGGTTCCTGAGACCTGGAGCCTCCCAGCAGAGTGTAGCTGGGGTGTGAAGTGGAATAGGGCTCCTCAGCTAGTCCCTGGCTTGCTTGGCCCCTCCTTCAACAAGTTTGAAAAATGTAAATCAGTCAGCTTTAAGAAATACATTTAAAAGTGTACATTTAGAGGTGGGGCTGGTTAGGTGGTCATTGATGCCATCTTTTGCAGGTTCTGGGAAATCCTTATCTAGTTTTTGAATGTTGTACCCACTACAGAGTAGCAGGATTATATCATTGCTTCCTGGTCTGAGCTGTGTTGAAGCCATTGTTTTCTAGGCATATGGTCACATGTGGAGGTTTCCTGACCTGTCACCTGGGGTTCTAATAGGACTATTGGGGACACCACTGTGAACATCACACTTTACTGTTTAACACAGAACAGAATTATGGTAGAATAATGAACATTACTGTGGTGGTATTTATTACAGGACTGAGTCTGTAGGAAACATTACTGCAAACCATTAGGAGCCCAGCCTGGAGGATTCACCTCCCCAGTCTTGAGATGCTGAGTGTGACAGGAAATGCAAGCCAAAATGTTTGCAATACAATGAAGGGATGTATGTGATTCTGACTCCTGAAGGAGTCTCTTAGGCAGGATTTGTTTCAGGTTTCTGGAGTAGGAAATGAATGCATGGTCACTAGGGTCTGCTCTTTGGTTCTCAGGTTTTAGCTGTGGTGTTCCTTGGCTTACTCTTAGGGTAGCAAGATACTATGGCAACCTGATGCTCACTCCCCCACCCACACACACATTCCAGTCTGTATGGACATAAGCCACAACACTTGTTCTGATTGGATTCTCCTGAGGGACATATGACAGTCCAAGCCCATCTTGTGACCTGGGTGCACAAAGCTTTGTTGGTCAGTAGTGTGTCTGTCAGTGCCCTCAGGGCAGAGTGCTCTGAAGCCTCCTGGACTGAGAGAGGAAGAAGCCTCTGTCTCTTCCGGCTGCTGTTACAAACCCATAGATGAAGAAGTGGCTTGAAATAATGAGAATGTCTTCCCTCAGTGCTGGAAGTCACAGATGTTGCCTGAGTGGCTGTATGGTGGGGCGACTTCCCACTTGCAAACTACTAGCTTTTTGTTGTGTCCTTGCATAGGCAGCTCTGAGAGGCCTCTTTAATTGGCACTCAGCCCTTTCTGGAGGTTCTGTGCTCATAGCCTAATCACTCCTTGACATCATCCTAGGCAGGTCAACCCAGGAGAGTTAGGTGCTATTACAGGAAGAGGTAGATGGAGGTCAAGGACATCCCCTTCCTGAGTGATAGTCAGGTATCTTTCCTGTGGCTGTCTACTGAATTGTTGGAGGGAGAGGATGCCTTTGAATCTGGTCTTGTAAGAAAGTTGTTGTCACCAGGGGACTTTGGAAGGAACATGGCAGGAGCCTGTGAGGAGGTGGCATGACTGTATGACAGGCACTGAACCCAGTGTCTGCAGGTGTGAGCTCTCATCTGACCAGCTTTGGGGCTGGTTCAGAATACACTTGGAAAGCTGTGCAGCACTCAAAGCTTTCTGGTTCACTCCATGGAGTTGCTACACTTTTCTTTATAGTTAAAAGCTTTGGTGGTAATAAAATTCCTCACTTGAGTGTTCCTGTGAACCCTTGAGGAGACAGACAGACCATAGTGCTTAGACTTTAGGTAGGGAAGGGCAGCATATACCACCAGCTTCCCACAGACAGAAACAATCTACGAAAAGGAAAACCACAGACCCTATCACAAAACCCCTTACCACAGTGTGAGAGAGAATTAAAACTAGGGAAATGTCAGGGAGCAAGAGGGTGAATCCCGGGGATGCAAAGTTGGCTTGATACTAAAACAAAACAAAACCTTAGTGTAACGTTAGCAGCAAAAGGAACCCATGTGACTGCCTCAGTCGAGACACTAATTGTCCTGATGGGAGACCTGCCTGTTTTCAAGAGCACAGAATTCCTCAGCCACACTACCAGCTAGCCTACTGGAAATTGCAGGCTTCCCCTTCCTGGTCCATGCTCACCCCAGCCCTGAGTCCTCCTTTCTCCATTCTGCGTTTTCCTGTTCACCTCCCACAGAAGCAGGAGCTCCACAAAGGCAGAGGCTCATGTGTGTGCTGAACTCTTCTCAACATCACAGGTGATCCAGCAATACTCACATGGTTTGGATCTTCAGTGCCCCTCCAGGGCCCATGTGCTTCAGGCATGAGAGTCAGCAGAACCTTTAGAAGGTGGGGCTTTGAGAAAAGAAGTTGTCTTTGGAAATGTGTCCTTGAAGGGTTGCTGGAACTTCAGCCACACTGTCTCCTCTTGTGAGCAGCTTCTTAGTCTCCACACATTGACACCAAAAGAACCAACTAATCATAGGCCAGAACTTCTGAAACCACAGGCCCAAGTCAGCCTTTCCTTATATGTTGTTTTTTAAAATAGGAATTTGTCATTGTTTTAAAAGCTGACTACTCCTCATGGATTCAGCGAATGACTGGAGTGCATTACAGATTCCAGGAGGACCAGTGGCACAGGAGGAGCTAAGAGTAAAGAGGCATTGCCCTCTGCCTCAGGCTTGAGAGTGGGTGGGATGGGCTGGTAACAAGGGCATGTGATGTGCGGGGAGGCATTGCAAAGGGATAGAGATGGGAAAGTTGTGGGAGAGAGGGGCTTATAAGCTGAGATCTGACTTCAGATGGTTGAGGCTCCTGCCTGAACCTGCCCGTGGGGCTGAGGGTGTCTGTGTCTGTTCTGTTGGGGAAGCCTGGAGGAAGAGGCAGAACACCAGGGTCAAGGTTGAGGGAAGCATACTGACCTGTAATTCCTTCTTTCTCTTATGATTAAGAGTCCTATAAACATTGTAGTGATGTAGTCTCAACTGACCTTGTTCTGTCCCTAGCTACCAGGTTCTTTCCCCCTCCCCTCTAAGAATCAGTGGACAGATAGCTAGAGTGCAAACCAGAGGTACTGTATCATCCATTCATGATTGATAGCCTTAGACAGGGTAAAACAACTTAAAACATAGTGCCACACAGGATTTGAATGAAATGTGTGTGCCTTAGTCAACGTTCTATTGCTCTGAAGAGACACCATGACCATGCTATCTCTTATAAGGAAAGCATTTAACTGGGTCTTGCTTACAGTTTCAGAAGTTTAGTCCATTACCACCACAGTGGGAAGCATGGCAGCATGACACACAGACAGACATGGAGCTGGATCTGGAGCTGAGAATTCTACATCCGAATCCACAGGCAGTAGGGGGAGAGAGCCACTGGGTCTGGGTTTTTGAAACCTCAAAGCCCACCTCCAGTGACATACTTCCTTAAACAACACCACGTCTAATCCAACAAGGCAACACCTTCTAATCCTAAGTAGTGCCACTGCCTTGTGACCAAGCATTCAGATATATAAGTGTCTGGGGCCATTCTTATTCCAACCACTACAGGGTGTAAACATGTTAGCTTTGGGATGCCAGCCACTGGCTCTGAAAAGTGCTGCTCTCAGTGAACCTCAAAGGTCTTTGGATGACAATCAGTATTGGTCCCTAGCAGGGCAAGTCTGCAGGTCTGAAGTGTCACAGCTCTCACAGACTTTTAGACTAGTAGCGAGTAGAGTCGAGTCTCTGCAGGGGTGGATGGTCTTGATGTCTAGAGACTGGATGTAGAGTTCTTGTACCTACAGTTCCCAGGTAAAGCCCAGAGCCTGGCCTGAATGAGCTCCCTGCTGGAGGTAGGAGTCTCATGTGCTGGGGCTTCAGTTTTTGTCAAGTTCATCTCCAGCAGATCCTGAAGGTACTCAACTCTTCCTGGGTTGAATCTGTATCTATAGAGTACATGCTTGGTCAGGTTGGTCTGACTGGCTGAATGTGGACACACAAGTAGGGTGAACATAGAGTTAATCATGGAAGAGCTGTCAGACCTGGTAGGAAAGGGAAGAACCTTGTGCCTCCAAAAGTTGGTTAGAAAGCTCTGTGTTGGAGTCCCATGTACCCCGACAGCAGTAGGACTACTGGCCTGTGATCAGGGGCCCCCTTAGCTGGATAAGAGCTTTGCATTTTGTTCTATCTGATCTTTCCTAGTTCTTTGCAGCTAGACATTGTTCCCATTGAAGACGAGGATATGGCAGGTGAGTGGCAGTCCCCTGTAGCACCTTCACCTTTCTGCAGACATCAACAGTGAGACAGGCCAGACTACCTGATCCTTAGCCCTGCTGTTTATTGTGCTGCCCTAGGGTCCCCAGGAAACACAGGTGGGTCATTTCCAGACTGTGAGGCCTGCCGTATGTTCCTTTAAGGTTGGTACACTGCTCTCTGCTGCTTCTGTACAGTTGGGGAGGTGCCCTGAGGGTAGCAGTTGATTTAACCTAGGCATGTGAATACACTGAGCAGAAAGCAATGTGAACTGGTTTCTTCTGCAGAACATGAAACATGACACCATCCACAGTGGGCAGACCTGGTAGACTTTTTCTTTGCCTTCTCTAGGTCTATGGGTTTCTCCTGATTGGTCCTTTTCTGTACCTTATTTGCATAGACAGCCAATTAGAGCCCACCGGGCTTTCCATAACTAGGACCCAAGCCATGTTTTCCCCAGCCTTGCTCCTAGCCTGGTCTTAGTTATTTCTGCTAACTTCAGAGGAAGAAGCCTAAATACCTCAGAGTCTAATTCCCAGTCAGAGTCAGGCTTCCAAGCTGGATCCACTCTTCTCTAGACAGTCAGACAGACAGACAGACAGACAGACAAACTTGTTCCCACTTTTCTGCCTTAGTCTTTGAGACCTGCTGCTATAGCTGCAAGCCAGGAAACCAACTCCAGCCTTCAGGATCTCCAGAGACGGGAGAATTGCCTCTCTTGTCGGTGACCCATTCTCTCTCTGCCAGGAACTTGGTACCCTAAAGTCTTACCCACCCCGAGGGAGCTTTTGAGAAACAGCACTTGCTGACAGGTGCCCCAGAATACAGAGCTGTCACATTTCTAGCCTGGTTAGCATCCTGTAGCCACCAAGGATCTGAGTTTCTGATTTCTTGTTTGAGGATCTGTGTTCCCATTCAACTTTTTACTCCTGTGAGACAAATGCTGTCTTTGTCTGCCCACCCTGTTATTGGTGAGAAGGCAAGACAAGAACCCAAGATGGGAGTTCTCAGTGACATCTTAGATCATGATTGGAACTTACGGCAGAGGAAATGCCCCTTCTTGATAGGAAATGAGGAAAGAGAGGCCCAAGGCTCAATATCCTTTTCAAGGGCTCATCCCCAGTGACCTAATGCTCTCCCACAGGAGACTGTACATCCTCCTAGTAGCACTGTATGCCTGTGACCAAGCCTGTAGCATATGGGCCTTTGGGGGACATCCAACACACAACCTATAGCTATCACATACACAATGTCACTGCCTTAAAGACCTGTACTCCACACTTTCACCCTGTTGCTGGGATTTCCATCCCTGATAAGCTTATATAAAAGACACATAATCCAGATATTTTAATTATAAGTCATATGCCTAGATTAGGCAGATCTAGTACTGTACTAACTTATTCTCTAGCTATAAAACCCCTTGTTACTTGCAGTTTCTCCCAGCCATGTGGTTCTGGTCCATTGAGGCTGCTTTCTCCTCTTCCTCCTCCTCTTCTCCTTCTCCTCTTCTTTCCCCTGCCCCTCCGCCTCCATCCTCTCCTTCTTTCTCTCCCTGCCATCCCCTCTTGAGCCTCTAGTTTCACCTTTCCCCTCCACTGCCCAATCGTCAGCTTTTATTGACCAGTTAAAATGGGGAGAAGATTCACACGGCGTCACCTGAGTCATGATGGTCTGCTTGTCAGGAGCAACCCCTCTTGAGGAACCAGTATTAACATTAGAATACTGTGGAGAAAGAGGAACACTCCTCCAGTGTTGGTGGGATTGCACACTGGTACAACCATTCTGGAAATCAGTCTAACGGTTCCTCAGAAAATTGGACATAGCATGACCTGAGGACCCAGCTATACCACTCCTGGGCATATACCCAGAAGATGCTCCAACATATAACAAGGACACATGCTCCACTATGTTCATAGCAGCTTTATTTATAATAGCCAGAAGCTGGAAAGAACCCAGATGTCCTTCAACAGAGAAATGGGTACAAAAAAATGTGGTATATTTACACAATGAAATATTACTTAGCTATTAAAAACAATGAATTCAAGAGATTCTTAGGCAAATGGATGGAACTAGAAAATATCACCCTGAGTGAGGTAACCCAATCACAAAAGAACACACATGGTATGCACTCACTGATAATTGGATATTAGCCCAAAAGCTCCCAATATCCAAGATACAACTCACAGACCACATGAAGCTCATGAACAAGGAAAACCAAAGTGTGGGTGCTTTGGCCCTTCTTAGAAGGGGTGACAAAATACTCATGGGAGCAAATATGGAGGCAAAGCATGGAACAGAAGCTGAAGGAGGGGCCTTCCAGAGACTGCTCAACCTGAGTATCCATCCCTTGTGCAGTCACACAAAGGTAGACGCTGATGTGGATACCAGGAAGTACATGCTGACAAGAGACTGATAGAGCTGTCTCCTTAGAGGTTTGCCAGAGCCTGAAATATACAGAGGCGGAAGCTTACAGCTAACCATTGAGCTGATCATGGGGTTCCCAATGGAGGAGTGAGAGAGAAGACTGGAGGAGCTGAAAGGGTTTGCGGCCCCATGAGGAGAGCAACAATACCAACCAACCAGAGCTCCCAGGGTCTAAACCACCAGCCTGGGAGCACATATGGAGGGACCCATGGCTCCAGCTGTATATGTAGGGGAGGATGACATTGTCTGCATAGGTGGGTGAGGAAGTCCTTGGTCCAGTGAAGGCTGGATGCCTCAGTGTGGGGGAAATCGTGGGTGGGGAGGTGAGAGTGGGAGGGTGGGTGGGGGCATATCCTCATAGAAGCAGGAAGCGGGGATGGGATAGGGGGTTCCTGGGAGGGGGAAGGGGATTACATATGAAATGTAAATAAAATATCCAATAAACAAAAATACTAGACACAAAAGGAAAAAAAAACATTAGAATACAAACAGCATCAGGCCAACCCATCGCATCACTCTTCTTACTTTAAATTTTGGAATAATTCTAGACGTACAGAAAAGTTGTACATAGCTGATAATGAACACTGTTCTTCTAGAAGTTCCTCAAGTCACAGCTGCGCTACTAGGACATTCACAGCAGAACATGACTACTCATGACACCCTAGACTGTTTGGACTTTACCAGAGTTTTCAGGAACTATGAAAACTTTTCCTCTTCCAATATACTGATCCAAGCTAATGTCCTACAAGGCAGACATTTGTACTGTTTCATGGATTTTCTAGTC